>NC_066593.1:4079773-4317273 GCF_905475345.1 Vespula vulgaris | reverse complement strand
TTAAATCTACGGTCTCTCTCGAAAGTGTGCGACTTTCAATGCACTTTCTCGGAGATAAGTACGTGCAAAGAAATGGAGGATTTTCCTGCCGGTAAATCGTGGATTAAGGGTGGTTTTGATCTCGATTACCAAGCGTCCCGATTCGTTGGTTACCATTAACACAATAATTTGATAAAAATCGTCACGCCAGTCGGCGGTCTTGTTGTCTTCATTTATATCCTTTTTCTGTTTTTTTCCTTCTTTTCTCTTTTTTCTTTTTTGTTATTTCCCTATTTCTCTCTTATCGTACTTTATCATCATACTGGAAAAATGAAAATTTCCAATATTTGTCACGTTACATAACGACACAATCGAAGTGTACGCATATTATTCGCTCGAAACAATCTCGTTGACGATGATAAAATACATATAATAGTACGACGATAAAATATATATATATATATATATATATATATATATATATGTATATGTATATTATTTAAAAGATAAAGGGAAAGAAGCAAAACAACAACTCGATATATCGTTCGTTTCGATTAGATTCGCGTATTCGGTGATTGAGAAACCATTGAAAAAAAGCTAGGAAAAATTTACGATATAATTCGTCGGGTTTAATATAGGCGCTCCTTTTTTTAACGTCGCGAAAGCGGTGGACGAGAACGTGAGATTGTCGCGGGAAGGAAGCTTTAAAAGACCACCCTGTTTCACCTGATTTTCATGAAAATACGAATACGATCGAGCCGATCGAATCGTTTTACTTCCTTTTTTCTTTTTTTTTTGTTTTTTGTATATATTGAACGAATTTCGTCTTTTATTTGTATATCGGTCAATTTTCTTCTTTCTCTTTTTCTCTCTCTCTCTCTCTCTCTATTTTTCCTTTCTCTCCAAAACATCACACGCGATTAAATCGGTATAATATGTTGACGATATAATATTTTGAAACGTTTGTTAGATTAAAATTTAAGAAAGATGTGATTAGAAGTAAAACACAGAAAATACAGTTTCGCGATAGAATAACTTTTGATAAAAAATGATCGATCAGAACGATCTTATAAGCATCGTACTCTCTTTCTCTTTATCTCCATCTTCAACTCTATCTCTAATTGAAAAGAGACGAGGCGCTGAGTTTTAACGAAGTAAGAGACTAGTACTTTCAGAATTTAGCACGCGTCTCCATTTTTTACTTATTATTTTTTGCTTCCTCCAACTACCCCTACCCACCCACCCATCCGTCCATCCGTCCGCTGCCCGTCCTTTCCCTCCCTCCCTTCCTCTCCTCATCCCTTATTTAATCCTCTTTTATCATGTAAATCTTGACGATCGTGCTCTCACGGGAGATCAGAATCAATCGGCCATTATGTATTGGTAGGGTATGCTCGAGAATTGCTCAAACCCCGTCGCGCGAATTTAATCGACCATTTATTTCGGCCGATCGATTTTATTATGTTTACTGGAAACGTGTATTCGAGCGAAGTGTCCTTTCATAACGCGATAGAGAGTCCGACGTTATTTGACTCAACGAAAACGACGGCGACGTTTAAATCGTTTTACATTTTAGTTTCGTGATGAATGAGAGTATTATTTCGGGTATGTAAGTATCTATTACGTTGATAGCACGTTTCGTTACGACGACTGTGTACTAATCGCTTTAGTTAATTACGAGGACCGATTATAATTATAATCGATCAGTCTCTTTCTCTCTCTTTCTCTTTCTCCCTGAGATACTTTCATTGATGATTTATTTATCAAGTAATCGCAATTATGATGATATTAATAACAGTGATAACATGGTAAAAGTTGTTATAATTAATAAGGGAAAAGGATCTCGGTTATAATTTAATAAGAAGCATTATCTACTTTTTACACAGCGACGATTAATAGAAACGAACTTTTATCTTAAGATTATTTTCATAGACTCTCTCTCTTTCTCTCTGTCTCTCTCCTTCTCTCTCTCTCTCTCTCCTTTTCTTGTCCCTTTACTCTTTTTCTTGAAAGCAACCACATGCGTCACGCTTTACGTACCGTTTACGTGTGATTTATGAGAAAAGTCTATTCTTTTAGCAACGAGAGCGGTGTATCGGGAAATTATTTATAGTCCCAAAGTAAAGCCGAAGCGAAGCCATTAGCGATGGATCGTAAAGCTTCGTAATAAGTAGCGATATGTGAGCAACTAGATCACGACCTCCTTCTATTTTCTCCTCTCTCACTCTCTCTCTCTCTCTCTCTCTCTCTTACTCTCTTACTCTCTTACTCTCTTTACTCTCTCTCTCTCTCTTTCCAATAATAATTCGTTATCTCATAATATAACATCCCAACGGGGATTTTTGAATGTTCCTATCGAGTTTGATCGAAGACTTGGATCGTTTCCGGTTTATCAAAGTCCTATTATCCTACCACATTATTACACCTTTTACATCTTGAGCTGATCTATTCTCGCGAACTAACAAAAACAAGTAGCGCGTGCCAAAGTTCCATATAATTAAGTCACTATTGTTGTAGATAACGACATTTAAGCACGGCAAGTGGTTAACGTCTCGAAAATCTCCTCCCACCTTACCCCACCCCCTATCTCCTATTCCCCTACTACTCTATAACCCTCTCCACTTCGTTTTATTCGATCCTTCACCGTCCATTTTATAATCCACTATAGCGTTTTATCTCATAATCCAATTTTCTTTTTCGTTATTATTCTCTTTTTTCTTCTCTCCTTCGTTTCTACTTGATCTCTCACTTCCTTTTTTCTTTTCTTTCTTTTTGCTTTTTCCTTTTTTCTCTTACTTTCTTTCCTTCTTTCCCATCTCTCCTTATACATACTAAACTCGAGACATTATCGTGAGTTTCTTTATTTTCTTTTTTTTTTTTTCTTTATCGTTTTAATACAGAAGACAATGAAACGGTGATACGGTGATACTGTCGTTATTGTTATTATTGTTATTATTATTATTATTATTATTATTATCATCATCAGTATTATTATCGTTCTTAATATTCTTGCCCTTCCCCTTTCGAATGGACGCGCCCTTTCGCGTTCGTTTCTTACGACTGAGCAGGTGCGCCAGCACAGAAAGCAAACTTCGGACTGTTCCATCCTTTTGATCTGGCGCATGACTTTTGATACCGTCACTCTTATCGTTATTAACCCATTTGCATCACAGCTCTGGAATATGTTACGTTATTCATCCGAGACGTTCAATTACCATTCGCGGCTCGTATCACCGTGCATTGTAGTTGTTGTGTAACGATAGTTGTTGTGTTTTCGTTTATTATTGATTTTACTTGGAAATTACATGTAATGATTACAGGGAGATAATATTATAGATTTGTACAGTGAATAAACTCGGATAGGTCTTTTTTTAATTAATATAGTAATATTTAAAATGTTCTATATATATATATATATATATATATATATATATATATATATATATATAATGGTACATCTCAAATATCACATTTAAAAACAGTTTCTCTTCTAAGGAACTTACATTGCATCGCTTTGATGTTTTTATTCCCTTTGCTTCCATTAAAATTATTTTTGTGAGGAAAGTGCTGATCAGTGCACCTTATTATGGAATCATTTATAGATGATGACACCCTTATCTTTTTATTTTTCAAACGCTTGGTAATAATTTTTTTCTTTAGTTTTTGCTTGTAAATAGTAAAAAGCTCGATCCTTTATTTAATTTTTCTCGATGGGAGATAAATATTTGACAGGATCGTATTCAGAAAATTAAAAAAATATTTTTTTTATATGCTTTTTTACATCTCTACATTGTGTGTAATTTAGTTAACATTTGATAGCCTATATCAATTCCACCTATATTTTCATTATGACATATTACTGTTGGTTTAAAAATTTTAACATTTGTTTACATACTAGACAATCCACAATATAAAGTCGGTGAACTATACCAGTTATCTATATAAAGACAGTACCCTTGATGCAATAATTTATTTTTTTCCGTTAAATTCATCACGACATTTCTATTCCTAGAATCAGACCTAGAATCAGTCTTATCATTTCCAAAAAATATATTTTGATGTTAGATATATATCTTCTTTGAGTATCATATAGTTTATAAAATTTGATATCAAATTTCGCTCATTTAGTTCGTATAAATTGTGCGTAATACAAATAGCTTCTATGATGCATTGACTCATCGATAGAAATATTTTTATACAATTTCTACATAGATATGAAACTTTTAATAATCATGAAACTTCTCTAATTTTTATCAATGAATCATTAAAATTACAATTATTTCTAGCAAAATGTAAATTTGCGGTATTGTTCAGAAAACTTTTGTGCGGCATAATGTACTTGAAATATAGAGTTTCCAAGCTTTTATCTATACTGCAATAACTTTATATAGTAGGTTTTTGAATTATATACTCATTAAAATATTTAACGCTATATTAATTTTAACTCATCTTCCTTGATTTATATACAGTTTCTCTTTGTAACTTCGTATTTGTCTATCTCCAGTATAATTTTTGAGATAATTTACCCTTATGAAACAATTCAAAAACTTCTCTATCAGACATATCTCTTCTCTTGGCGGTTGCATCAGTCATGTCGAAAAAATTATGTATTTTTAGTGTACCGTTTTCTTGTTTCCAAAAAAAATCACCATTTACACATTCTCATTGCTGTCACTTTTACCTATTTTTATTTGAAGTGAACGGGACTAACTTTATAGAAGGCTGGGTCAACTTTGTAGGGGTTGGGACTGATTAAATAAAAGGCGGGGTCAACTTTTGCGGGGGTGATTTAATTAGACTGGAGACTGGCCCAATTTTGAAGTGGGATACCAACTTCGAAGGGGGCGAGGTTAACTTTGGATGGGGCTCGACTAACTCTGTAGGGGCCGGACTAATCAAACTGGGTCAAGACCAACTTTGGAAAGGATGGGACCGATTTTGAAGGGGGCTGTCTTAGTAGGGAGTAGGACTAACTTTAGAAAGGTTTACGTGCCCTCCATGCGTTCGATGACACGTCTAATTATAAACATTATTATGGTTAATATCATTATATCATATTTAACATACAATATCTTAAAGAGTTTACGAAACATATTTTCCTCATTGCGATTAAATAAGGAACTAATATTTTTTTTTTATCGATCATGTTTTTATTAATATTATTATCAATGTTTCGTAATGTACGGATGCATGTGAACATTTCTTTCTAGTTTTCTACAACAAGATTCGTGATGGCGATGGAAAAGAATAAAAAAAAAAAAGGATCGACGATCTCTTTTCCGATATTGAATTCACATTTTTTTCAATTTTTTTTTTGTTTCTTCTCTTTCTTTCTTTTCTATTTTTATTTTTACGCCGTGCTAAACGTTCCCTTTTTTCGCTCGCTATCGAGGAAGATGGTCTCGAATTTAATCGAATAAAATGTAAAAAGAAAAAAAAAATATCAAACCATTATGAAACTCATAGATGTTAAAGTATTTTACGTCGATAATATATAATAAGATTTTTATTGAGATTTTACTCGATCGTTTTACTTGATTTTTTCTCTTTTTTCCTTTTTTTTTTTTTTTTTTTTTTTTTTAATGGTTTCGGCGCTGAGAATCTTCTTCGTAACGATTTTACTTAACAGCTCGAAACCTATGAGAAAAATGATCTACATAAATACATATATGCGTATCATTCTTGTTGGTCCATTAAATTCATTCACGAAGCATGTTACGATGCAGTAACAATGCGTCGACATACGTGCAAGAAGAAGAGAGTATCCGGTGGAAAAAGTTTTGCTGCTGAGTTTGCACGTTGAGAAACGCATGTTCGGCGTTAAACGAGAGCTTAAATACGTTATTGTTGAATATTTAATCGTCCCTTCGGAAATATCTATTGTTGTTTTTTTTTTTCTTTCTTCCATTCGTGCAATAAAGCGAAGAGTTAAAAAGAGAAAAAAGAAAGAGAGAGAAAGAGAGAGAGAGAGAGGAAGAAAGATAAAACTTGCACGATTTGTAATTTCTCTGCGATCGCGGAAAAAGCTACGTATATGCAAACATATATCTACGTATATATATATATATTAAATATATATATGCAGGACTATGTATATATACATATGTATATATAGTACATGGAAATAGCGAAGGACGTATTCGACACGATTATTTGTTAAATAGATAGTTGGCGTGTCTGTAACGAGTTGCTATCTTCTTAAATCATTTTTTCTATTGTCAATTTGCAATGTATTTTTTCCTCCATTATTGAATTCAAATTTGTTTTTTTTTTCTTTTCCTTCTTTCTTTTAACGTCATTAAACTTTTCCTTCTCGCGTCATTAGTACATGACTTAAAAATGATCTAGAATTTAATGGAATATAAATGTGTGTAAAATAGAAAAGATAAAAGGGACGATTATTTTTTCGAATATAGGTGATTACAAATCGTGCCGTAGAAAATCAAATTCAACGGGATTGCTCAATTGGTTGGATTTGATAGGGAATACATAACGGAAGGATGCATCTTTACCGACCGATACCTATCAATATTTATCATGGCTCATTTCCAAACCATTTTTCTTGATCGTTCGTATACATAGATCGTTTTTGTAGTTTCACACGTTTGTCTCTATTAGGATTTATCATTAATTAATTTATATTCACATTGTCTATATACATATCGAGCTATATTTTTTATTCGCATTATGATATTAATTTCGTGCATTTATTTATCCATATTATTTCTGCATACAGATATGTAAGATACATGTTAAAAGAAGTGTTCAGAATTTCAAATTAAAAGATATATATACATATATATTATATATATGCACATATATATGTAACACACACACACAAGTATATAATTAATATTGCAACGCTATAGAAAATCTATAGAAAATGTTTATACATTAAAAAAAAAACAGTGACTTATGGATATTTTCCAAAGTAGTACGGAATAATAGATAAAATGAAGAAAGTTTGATAAACGAATGAATAATATAGTCGGACGAAATTAGGATGATCGGTAACGAAAAATTATTAATTTCACTTTGATATCTGCGCACACAAAAGAAAAGAAAAAAAAAAGAAAGAAAGAAATCATACATTAATACTTTTATCCCTTTTATGAATCTTGGTACCTTGGCGACACGAACTTTTTCAATTTTCTTCAAACTCATAATTTCCTATAGGAAAGGATCCTCGAAACACACGATATTTCAAAGTAGAAATTAATAGAAACCCGAACGACTATGAATCGACGAAAAGCTGCCTCCACTCGAACCTAAAACTCTCTTTCTCTGTTACTCGTACTCTCATTATTATTCACGATGCTCGCGTATTTTAATTAGAGAGAGAGAGAGAAAGAGAGAGAGAGAGAGAAGAAGAGAGAGAGAAGTAAAAAATATAGCATCTTCGTTCTTCATCCGACATTTGCCATGATATTTTTTTTTTTTTTATATTTTTTTGCCCTCAAAAATTAAACGCAACCCAAACGCAATCCAAACGGACTAAATTTCATTCAAATTCCTTTTCGCAATCGCTACATCAAACCGTATAAAACGAATTCTTTTTAAAACGTTGCATTAATCTAGATATATTAATCTCTTCTAAAATTTAGTATCGACTAATCTTATTCTTCTTCTTCTTGTTCTTTTTCTTCTTTCACTCCCTTCCGTCAATCTTCAGCCATTCTTTTTTCTTTCTTTGTTACCATATCATTTCGATATCACAAATTATTTTTTTTTTTAATTTCACATTTGAAAAACGTTTCCAAACATATCGCATTAGTTAAATTTAACCAACTCGACGAAATACAAGGGTTCGTAAAAATGATTTCGTTAAAAAATTATAATGTTAAAACGAAACACGTTTCATAAAACGTTTTATTATTTTTAGAAATTACATTATTTAAAACGCGTTCGTGCAAGTAAACGTAAATGCGTATGCTTTGAAAAAATGATTTTTACTTTAATCATATAAAATAAACGGAATAGGAAGTGCATGTTGTTTTCGGGTAGAATGGGATATTTAAAAAAAAAAAGAAAAAAAATAATAAAAAAAAAGAAAGAGAAGATAAAAAGGTAAAGAAGAACGGTGAATGTTTCGAATATAAAATAGTTGATATTCTAAAGAAAAAGAGAGAAAACGAGATGGGTAAGACCAGCGAAAAGAGAAGAAGAGAGAAACAGAGAGAAAGAGAGAGAGAGAGAGAGAAGGAGAAATAAAATAGAAATGAGAATATTCCGACCAATCACGATTTCTTTCGACCTGATCGAACGCATTGAACGGTTAAAAATCGAAGGTCTCGTGTTAATACTTCTTAAAGAGCGAGCATATACAAAGACGATATAGGAATACATATATACATACACACACATATATATATACACATTATGTGTATATATATAAAACAAATAGGTCTTGTTTTAAAGATCTTCTAAACTTATCCTTAGGTATGTCATTGTCAATATTAATCATTACGAGCTCTGCATAATAGTTGGACGAAGGTTAGGACAAGATTTATCCCTTTCCAACTCACCCTCAGTCACACCCCCAAACCCATCCCTAACTCACCCCCGTTACGCTTCATCCAACAACTTCGTAAGCTAGTAATTGGTTTCGCGCAGAATAAACAAAAGGCTCGTCTCTTCTTTGTTCAAAGAGAAACCAACAGATGTGCGCGGCCCCTTTAAATACATACATATGTATAGATATACATGTACATATATATATATATATATATGTCGTATATATGAATACATATAAATATATATCTAATGGTCACGGTTAGTTCGAAAACGATTTTTTTATCGATGAAACCTGTTAGAGAAGAAGGAATATGTCGATAGACGTTTTCGTTTTAAGTTTTATAAAACGCGTTGTTACGAACTCGAAGCTGAACGAGAGATTCGATTTCTCCCTCTCTCTCTCTCTCTCTCTCTCTCTCTCTCTCTCTCTCTCTCTCCTTCTTTCCTCCAGAATGAATATAGGTGCTCCGACCTTACCTAACGTACGATCGATAAAGTGCGTACGTTAAGAGAGGGACCACGCGAATCCGTAAAAGCGAGCGACGTTGAGCAAAGAAGAAGAGGAATAATTTCTCGAGCCTCTCGACTCTTTCCTTTCTCTTTTTCTTTTCTTTTTTTTTCTTTTTTTTTCTTTCTTTTTTCTTTTTCTTTCCTTCATTTTTTCCAACGAACCCCTTTCCCTTCATCTTACTTTGCATATTTTCTTCCACATACTCTCTCTCTCTCTCTCTCTCTCTCTCTCTCTCTGTCTCTCTCTTTTTCTCTTTTTTCCTCTTAGAAGTCTTTAAAAAAAAATTAAAATAAAAAACGTCTTACTTACGAGTGAAATAAGACGTTCCTTTGTATTATATTTCATAAATTTTCTCCTGTATTTCCGTGCTCAAAATGTCGTTCTGCTTTTTTCTCTTTTTTGTTTTCTTTTCTTGTCTTTTCTTTTCTTTTCTTTTCTTTTCTTTTCTTGTCTTTTCTTTTCTTTTCGTTTTCTTTTTTTGTCGAAACATTGATCGAAAGAAAAAACAGCTTTTACTCGCAGATCGTTTTATATAATTATTTACGAGGATTAATTTCATTGGGTTATTATTTGAAGTGTACAGATCAAATAATTTTCATAGATTAATTTTTTGCATTTTAAGTCGAAACAAGAATAACAAAGAAGAAGAGAGAAAAAGAGAGAGAGGAATTCTTTTTGATAATTTTTATACTTCATGATTAACTAAGGTAATAATGAAGACTGTGTTACTAACAATAAATATCTATGTTTGATCATCTCATTATAGATAATATCGCTATATAAACAATATTATACTCTATTAACGAATTACATTTTTATTAATTCGTTGTTCCTTTTTCTCTCTTTTTTTCTCTTCTATTTCAACTTTCTATTTTTTTTCTTTTTTTCATTATTTCGAACCACGAAAAGGTGAATTTCGTTATCGTCTTCTGACAGTTACGTACTCCTAAAAAAAAAAAAAAGAAAAAACAGAAAAAGGAAAGAAAAAAAAGATAAAAAAAAAGAAAAAAAGAGAACGAATTCTCCGAGCTGTCTCTTCTCGAAGTCGAAACAAAATTATCCCGGTTCCGATGTCGGTGTTTTTAAAGGAAACAAAAACGAGAGCTCGATCGTTACTCCTCGACCATTATCTCCATCCGAGTTCAGGGAGTGTAAAAAATGCTCGAGTACGTAGCTGCTGAACTTTCGATAGAAACGCGCTTTGTTATAGAACAGAGAAGGAAAGTAAGTACTTGGCTCGCGCTTCGTTCGATTTCTCGTATAGTCAAAAAAAAAAAAAAAACAAACAAAAAGAAAAAAAAGCAAGCGAAAGAACGAGGAAAAGTGAGAGAAAAAGATTATATAAAATTTACCTAAAGTATAGATAAAATTTACTCTTCATATGAAATATACATTTTATGAAATACGCGATGATGGACGACAAAACGATACAGCTTTTATATTTTTTAAAGGAAATATTTGATCTCTAAATTACGAATACGAGACAAATAAAAAAAGAGACAGAGAGAAAATAGTGAATTTTCTCGGTAATAACTATTATCAATTTTCAACCGTGTTCCCTTGTATTTTTCCTTAATTATGAATTTAAGGTGAGACCTGTCCTAGCAGGACGATCCAATCATTTTACTAATTGAGTTATTTTTATAATATTTTTACACCCCTTAGAACCCTCGCCTTATAAAACCCGTCTCGTTCGTTCTTCCCTTTAATCAATTTTTTTATTATTATTATTATTATTATTATTATTCTTTTTTTTTCTTTTTCAAATACGCACACGTGTATGGAACACTTACACGTGAACTCTCACATATTTCATTCTACATTTTTCTTCAATCTTTCTCTTTTTTGTTCTGAAATCGTTTATCTTTCCTATATTTTTCTTATTGCTGAACAAAATTATTTCTTTAATTAACAATTTGATCTTTTCTTCGTTCGTAATTTAAATGTATATATATACATATGTATTATACATACGTATGTACTTACTTAAGTATTTACTTTTCAATCGCATTTGTATCAACGAAGTAATCATTTTCTATTCGTTTATAATATAAATATATATATATATATATATATATATGTATTTATTTTCAATTTTACGAAATATCACTGATACGAAGTATTGACTTGAAAGTTTTTCTACGTACGATTTGTCTAACTTACTCAACTATGTATTTTTTTTTTTCTTTTTTTCTTTTGCATCTCGAATTTAAGGAAACGCGAATTTTAAAATAGAATGAAAGAAAAGAAGTTGCGAGAAGTTGTTAGAAAAAGTACGGTAAGAATTAGATAGAAAGAGTTAAAACGTAATTTCGTAAAAATTCGTAACAGTATGCTTTAAAGGATAACACATCTGTTTTCTTTTTCTTCCTTTCTTTCTTTGCATATCTTTTTTTTTTTTTTTGATAATATTAACAACCGACAAAATCGTTTTGTGCAAGACAAAGGTTAGAGAATGAACGGATGTGCTTGCTCCATCCCTTTACGAATGTGAAAAAAATTATGCGAATTATCAAGTTTATGAAGCTTGAGAAAACACTTTGAAAGAATGAAAGAGAGAAAGGGAGACAGATAGATAGACAAAAAAAGACACAGAGACAGTGTGTATGAGATAGAGAGAGAGAGAGAGAGAGAGAGAGAGAGAGAGACAGCCAGAGAGAAAAAGAAAACTGGCTTTACCGTTCTTAGCACGTCCGACCGGTTGACCGTAATCACTGAATTCGTTTTACTACTTTCAACTTTTCACGTTGGTTCGAGAGGCGTGTTGTGTTAGCGCACGAGCGAACAAGAGAACGAGCGAACGCGATCTTGCGAGTCGAGACATTCATGAAGTTATGTAAATATCGCGTGCGGCTTATTCAACTCGCCTTGACTATTTGTGGTCACTTTTCCGGAACGCGAAGGAAGCAAAACGAGCTTTGATTACATTGAAAATGTGTAACAAGCCCGACAAACATGCCCACTTTTTTTTTACCTTCCTTATTTCTTTCTTTCTTCCTTTCTTTCCTTCTTCTCTTTTTTTCTTTTCTTTTTCCTTTTTTTCTCTTATTCCGTGATAACCGTGTTCATTGATGCTTTCTTCTTCTTTTTCTATTTTTTTTTTTTCTTTCTAGATGCACCAAAGGATCCATGGAACAAATGCACAAAGACTGTTTTCCGTTTTTTTTCTTCCTCTCTTTTACTCTCTATCTCTCTCTCTCTCTCGGTGAATTTATTCTACTCTCTATTCTATTTCGAATCGATCCCTTCTGACCGAATATTTTTTCAAGATCATTTGAATTATCGGCTATAGGAATAAGATATAAATCCTGTTTTGGCCTAACAACGTGTATATATTTTTGCAGATTTCGAATTCGCTTTTCGATTTTACCGAGTATCGCGTTTTCTCTCTCTCTCTCTCCCTCTCCCTCTCCCTCTCTCTCTCTCTCTCTGGCTTTTTTTCTTTTCCGCCTACATGGTTTATAAAATCGAAACAAATAAAAAAAATAGGACCATTCTTCTCGTACTTCCAATTTCCCGAATCTATAAGCAGAATATGGAACGATCGTTATGCTATCACGATTCGTTGCACGCACTCAGGGTGTCCCGATTATCCGAATATCGATCGTCTCTACGGAACTTTATCGAAGTATACCAGACACATTCGAAGTACCAATCATAAATATAGCAAACATAATATCTACGTATGAAGAAAAGAATGAAGAGGATGGGCGGAGGTGGGGAAAGAGAGATAGAGTGGGAGTTGAATAACCGAAAAGACCGCTCGAACTGTTGATTTGATCGGAAACGATAAAATTTATTCCAATCAACGACACACACATATATATATACACTGCAAATTTCGAATTTCCAAATTTATTTTATTCGCTTTAACGAGTCTTTTTCAATCGAGTTCGTTCACTCATCATTCCAAATTTTACTCGTCAATATGTCTCATAATTATTAATGAAATTTTAAAGAAACGCTGAACGTTTTATCGTCGATCATAACAGTACGATAACACGTCCTTTCCTCTTTTACTTTCGCATGAATTTCATGATAAAATTTATTCCGTCCTCTCCTCCTGCTCCAAATCCAACCGCCTCTCGTTCCTCCCCTCCTCTCCTCCACCCCAACTTTAGCCCACTCCAACTCTTAAGAGAAAATCTAATTTCCATCGCGAAAATACTCGTGCAAGCTCGACCGAAGGAGTTCGACCACCTAGACATGAATTCGTGATCGGTCAAACGATCGATCGATCGATCGATCGATCGAAGGCGAACTCTCGAAAGGAGGCATCTTAAGTGATACAAATCAACGAAATATCCGACGTTACAGATTAATTTTAGATAGCTTTAAGGGAGTTTTTAGTTTCATCGTGTATAGGACAGGTTTCATATATGAAAAATAGTAAAAGTCCGTCTAATTGTCATTTGCACGGACGTGAGAGAGAGAAAGAAAAAGAGAGAGAGAGAAAAAAAGACAGACAGACAGAGAGAAAGAGAGAGAGAGAGAGTACACTATTGGTCTGTCTTGTCCTCTTTATTCGAAAATCAGGGCATTACGACGCGTTTGCTTAGCAAAGTAAAAGTCAGGAGCCACATCGTGAATCGCTCGTATCGATGATACGTCCGCGTTCATTGTAAGATTTAAATGTCACTCGTGTTGTCCTATAATTACAGGCAGCGAGCATGCCATGCTCGCTTAACGGAGAGGTATACGTGTTGCACTCCAGGCGCAACATGCACCTTTCCGTGCATCTACCACATCGTCAACGAGAAGAAGAACAAAATCAACAACTACAACAACAACTACAACAACAACAACAAAATCAAGAACAAGAACAGGAACGACAAAGGTTACAGTAGCGGAGTCGACAACGAAAAGAAAACGAGTTGGATTCACGGATTGATTGGAATAACGAGCTGCAGTATCACGTTCAATGAAGTATCTGCAGTTATGATTATCGAGTAGGTTCGAATACTTATGTAAGATTTTACGTTTCTTTTTCTTTCATCCATACATCCCCTATCCATATCTTTCTATACCCTTTTAAAAACGTCCTTTTAGAAGATCGCTTTTAAAATTCGATTGCTTTAAATCAGATCGAATCTTATTCGAGTCTATTAAGATTTCGAACTCGTTTGAAATTACTATACTCGATCTTAGTGAATGAACGTATATATGTATATATGTAAGTACATATTAGATAGATACGTATCTATTTATCTATCATTCAGAAGCTATAATGAAGTATGCCGTGAATATTTATTCCATATTTTCTTTTTCCCACGTGTATTTTATTTTCCAATATAAATATACAGACGTACGTATCTACAGTGTCCCGCTAACGTATAATGTCGATCAGGATTATTATTAATATCTAATGATTTTTTTCTTTTATTTATTTATTTATTTTTTTTCTGAATAAACGCCGTATTAATCTTATTTTCAAGGAGGACAGAGCCTTGTCGTAAGTTCAATCATTTTGATTTAATCCTAAACGTTTTTCATTCGAACGACGAAAAGTGTTCGTTTCATAATGAACACTTTTCGTTTGGGACACTCTGTAGTTACATGTACGTGTAACTACGCATGTGTAGGTATCTACGAATAAATAAAAGCACGCAAATGTGCAGCGCTTAACAAAGTACCTGCCCGATGAGAGATTCTTTTTGAGGGGCTTAATTGTACGTTACGTGGTTGGAAGTGCATTGCGACGTCAATAATTAATATATATAGTAGAACCCATTAGAGACCGAGGAAACGTTCCCTGTAGACTATATAGATGAACAAAGGAAAATGTAGATAATAATGTAAGAAAATATCTAGTTTTCATTTTTCGATTCGAAATCATTAAACATTCCATCGTCTTTCTATATGACGATTTTATTTTTCTTTTATTTTTTTATTTTTTTAATCGGATTTAAAATAAAATAAAATTTACGACTCGAAAAATATAATTCTTTAAACGGATTGCTTTATCGAATGCACACGTCATTACGCGTATACTTATGTATTCATAAATATAGATATACGCATTTATACGCAACGTTATTTTATAACATATGTTACATTTAAATGTTAAAACAAAATGTCGATATATTTGATATAAATATATATACATCGGTATACGTCGACAATTTCTGAATGATAACTTTTTTCTTTCTCTTTATTTCTCTTTTCATTTCTCTTTGTTTCTTTGTATCTCTTGATCTCTTTTTATTTCTCTTTTGCAATACTAAAGCTTTATTCTGTCTTTGGTCTTCCTTTTAATTTGCAATATTATTTTTTTTCCTTCGAACGGTACGTTTCGAGCGGATTAGAAATCGTACGTTTGATAATAAGAAAAGAAATCTTAGGTCGTTACGAAGATCGAGGATTGTAGTTGAAGAAAATGAAAATAAAAAAATAAATAAAAAAAAATGTCAGCGAAAATTAGCCGCTAATTCACGTTGGCGTAATTCAAGAGAAAATTAGACAGGACGTGCGAGTAATTTTGAATGAAGAGAAAAAAGAGAGAGGGAGAAAGAGAGAGAGAGAGGGAGAGAGAGGGAGAGGGAGAGAGGAGAAGGAGGGAGAGAGAAAGAGAGAGTATCTAAAAACTCCCCCGCGGAAATAAAGTGGATACCCCGCGGCGTCGGCTGCGCTTTTCGTGGTTTGCACAACTAGATAGTGAAAAAGAGAGAAACAGAAAGAGAGAGAGACAGAGAGAGAAAGAAACAAGCAAGGAGGAAAACAAAAAGAAAAAAGAAAGAAAGAGGGAGAAAAGCAAAAAGAGAAAGTGAGATAGAAAACATGTCTGTATGCTTGAATTTGAAATGTTTCTCTCTCTCTCTCTCTCTCTCTCTCTCTCTCTCTCTCTCTCTCTCTCACTCTCTTTCTATCTTTCTCCTTTCTGTCTCTCCCTCTCTCTTTTTCTTTCTCTGTCTTTCGTTGTGAACATGCGAGACGAAGACGGTCCACCGAGAGAAGGAAAGATGAAGGTGATGAAACGAAAGGGGACGAAGAGAGCAGGAGGATTAGGGTGGTTTACGTGGGGTGGCGTCGGGTTAAGTTCTCGTGGCAAGTGGTTACCCTTTTTTTACCTTCCACAGTTTGGTTATAGACGGTGCGCCAAGTGCCATTTACACCGTTGAAATGACTCTTTGACCTTATTTATTTTTGTGTTCCTAAACAATCGCAAGAACCGTGCGCGTTAAGCATCGCCAAGTTCCATGCTACTTATTAAATACCGTCGACGTATTTCTCGTAATAAAATGTCTATATAATTTCTGGTTTGGTTCGCTGCTTCGTTATGTAATACAACGGGCTAAAATAGGTAAATACGTAAGTACCTATGTACATACGTGTTTCGAATCGATTGTATTTACGTTCGACAGAAAATACAACATACGTGAATTTTTTTTTCGATTGGATAGCTCTCTCTTTTTCTTTCTCTCTCTCTCTTTCTCTCTCTCTCTCTCTTTTTCTCATTCTCTCGTTCGATCTCTATTTCGATGCAATACGCTCGTCAAAAAGAACGCGACCAACTTCGGAGAAATAGCACGTTGAAATTTATTAAATTTTTTTAAGACTCGTGGATTTGCTTTGTCAGCAATACAGAAACATCCTAATGAATTAATTACGATATCGACCGAACGTAGTACCGTGCGATGAAACTTTTGTATGTAACTATACATATATGTAGACATATACATGTAGCATCCAAGCCGCATACACGTATATACCTATATATAATTATATATACGTACGTGCATACGTTGAAATTCGTACGATCGCCAATTCGTACGATGGTTTCTCATTAACAATCGTAAATCAAGCCGTATCTTGATTTAACAATGACAAAATGATATAAACGTGGCCTTATTCTTCATATGGTTTTAATTTTTGAAAAATAGCCTCAATATTTTTTTTTTTTTCATCGCACTTGAATATTCAGAAAGTAGATAATATTAAAAGGTACGTGAGTGCCATCTAAATCTACGAGCTCAAAAGAATTTCATCGTACCGAAATAAAGGTAAGAGCTATGACGCATAGCTGTACATATACAGAGCTATGTTAAAAGCTCAGCGAGGACTCCTCTTTCTCTGATTTTAAAGCGATTTTGGTAGTGTAAAACTAACGGTGGAACTCAAGTAACTTAATTTCCCGCAACGTCGGCTGTTCGCCATTATGCAATGCGCGTAAACTAAAACCTCTTTCTCTCCCTCTCTCTTTCTCTCTTTCTCTCTCTGTCTCTGTCTCTGTCTCTGTCTCTGTCTCTGTCTCTGTCTCTATCTCTCTTAACGAGCAAGATATTGACATCTTTAAACTCGTTATGACAAAGAGCAAAATCATGATGCCACGTGTCATTACATAAACTACAATAATTAACTCCACGGATATGAGACGTATAGTACGTATACACAATGAGATATGTATAGAATTATATAAACTTATCCAATTCTAAATACCAATTTAATCTATCAATCAAGAACACGAAAATTATTCGAATTTAATGAATCTATTGAATAACATTCTTACATATTATTTATTCGTTTATCGAAAAAAACAAAATAAAAGAAAAGAAGGTATTCCTAATGGTACATTTTGTTGTTCGCATAAAAATTGCCCGATTTAATGCCCGAAATATTTTTCGGGTTTGCGATAAATAAATTTCGTTATTCCGGTACTTCGTAGGAGCACGGAAATTTCGAGATGATCTAAAAGGAAGGGGAAAAAAAAGAGAAAAAAGAAAAATAAAAGACAAAAATAGAAAATATCGTACATTTTTTCGAGCTCTGCAATCCGGAGTTATACGCCCTGTTTAAATCGAGATCCCTTAAGCGCGTTTCTCTCGTTGGAAACCACAATGGCGAGAGCCACTCGCGATTCTAAGTGGAGCAGACCACGAATTACTGTAGACAACGTGACTAAAGCCAGACGATATTCGACTTTACTATAACGTTCTTTGAGTAGTCGCGTCTTGAAATCGTTTGAGAATCACTTTTTGTAACCTCTTCTTCCCCTAATTTCATATACTTATATATATGTGTGTATCTTATAAGTTGTAAGAAACCGAAGAAAATCACAAAACGATTACCTCCTTCTTCTTTGATCGTAGATTCGATGCCACTACGAAGATTTCCAGACGTCGTGGGATGTAGTTGACCCCCTGCTGCCTTTCCATCCGGAAAGAGAGAAGAACCGAGAGAAAGAGAGAGAGAGAGAGAGAGAGAGAGAGAGAGAGAGAGCGAGAGAGGGAGAGGGAGGGAGGGAGGGAGGTAGGGAAAGAGAGAGAGAAAGAGAAAAAGGGGTAGAGAGAGAAAGAGAGAGAGAGAGGGGGACAGACAAACAAGCAGAAAGATACAGATAGATGGAAAAAAAACGAAAAGAAAAACTCGTAAAGGTAGCAGATAAAAAAATATACAAGAAAAAAGAGGAGGAGGTGGAGGAGGAGGAGAAATAAAATAAAAAAAGTTTAAGACGGAGAAAGAAGAGAGAGAGAGAGGATAGATGAATATAAAATAATAAAAAACAAAAATAAAAATAAAGAATACGAAAGAACGCGAAGAATCAAGAGTATCGAGCGAAGTATAAGAAGAAGTGCGGTGTGCGGTGATTGACGCAAGTAGAAAATAAATTTTGATGTATTTGTGCAGACGGATTCTCGAGAACGTTCGCGCTTATGCGTGCATGATAAGGGGTCTGTGGGGGCCCTCTGGGCTAGAGGAGGGTGGCTGGAAAGGTGGAAAGGAGGAAAAGAGTGGAAAATCCAGGCTCCGCCAGGCTGGAGGGTGAAAACGTGCCACCTTCTCTTTGGGAACGACTCGAGCTGGATCTCGAGGAAAGTAAAGCTAGCCTCAACGAAAGAGGAAGAGGAAGAGAAAGTGGAAGAGGAAGTGGAAGTGGAAGTGGAAGAGGAAGAGGAAGAGGAGGTGGAAGAATAAGAGGAAGAATCGAGGAACTACTAGAGAAAGGTGGAAGAAGACAGGGAGAAAGAAAAAGAGGGAAAAAAAGGAGAAGGAGAAGAAGAAGAAAAGGTGGAAGAGAAGATAAGAGGTTGCTCGAATTGCTACCGGTGGTTGCTACTTGGCCAACGGAGCGTCGAGAGTATCGAGAGTCGAAAATCGAGGGTAGGTTTGGCTCGTTTGCCACGCGATATTCACTTCCTTTGACCTTTTTCTTCTTTTTCTTCTTCTTCTTCTTCTTCTCCTTCTTCTTGTTCTTCTTTCTCGTATCCTCAAATATTTCATCTCGAATCTTACCTTTTCTTTTTCTATCGTGCTCGAGAAATTCTCGAGTATTTATTTTTTTACATCATTTACGTTCACGATCAATCATACTTTTAACAACCATATGTTTAACCGTCGTAGTAAACTCGATTCGATATTTCGGATATTAAAGGTATTCGATAAGATTCAACGAGCTAATCCAAATAGATTATTACTTTTTTGTCAAATAAAATACTTAGATTGGTAGGTGTATTCTATAATTATTATTTTGTTTTGTTTTGTTTTTTTTTTCTTTTTTTTCCATGTTCATAAAAGAGAACTTAATTCGAATAATACGACCAATGTGATTACCGTCAAAGTGACTCTCTTCCGTGGAGATTAACACGAATATCGAATTCGAGTGTTTTATTTATTTATTTTTCTTTTTTCTATTTTTTTCTTTTTTTTTATGAGAATCAATCTGATTTAACGAGATGACGATCTCTTGGATAGATAAAAGTGAGTCATGATTAGAGGTTGTAAATTAGAACGAAAGTCTCCGCGCGTGTACCCTTTTCCTTTTTTCTTTTTCATTTCTTTTTCTTTTTCTTTTTTTACCCTTTTTAAAAGCACTTTAAAGTTTATTCGTACCGCACCGGGAGTAGAGTTATAAAGAGAGTTTAGAGTTTACATTAAATTACACGGCAACTTCTAGCACTATCTTCGAATTATAATAATGTACTTGGTCTCAAGGAAATCGGATTTCGATTCGGAGTCGTATTTAAGCTTGCCACCTAAGCTGTCATTTTTTAAGACCTTCCTTTATCTTTCTCTACAAAGATATTCATTAATTGCCATCGTATCATTCAATTCTCTCGTTTATTCTCGTTGAGCCTTATACATAACCGATTACGACGCGTAAGACATATTAAAAATAAAAAATTATTCGTTTTAATACCGACGACATATCGACATTTGAAACTGTTTCAATCTCTGTGATCTGACGACAAAAAAGGACTTTTTTAAGGGGGAAAAAAAAAGAAAAAAAAAAGAGAGAGAGGAAAAAGAAGAAAAGAAGAAAAAAAATAAAATACAAATTCCCTTAGAAAGAAAATCGATTTTGTTCGAAGGTTGATGCGCGTCCACGGGTGACACCGAACTCGTGCGGGAGAGTCCAACAGACATGAATATAACTTTGGCGACGGAGATACCCAGCAACGACACCTACAACGTTAGCAACGGTCTCGACTGCGGCGGAGAGCCATATCAGTATGGGATATTGGAAAGAGTTGGGATAGTGATTGTCGCGATCATCTTGAGTCTCGTCACGGTGATCGGCAACATTATGGTTATGATATCATTTAAGATCGACAAGCAATTACAAACTATCTCGAATTACTTTCTGTTCAGTCTCGCGGTAGCCGATTTCGCGATAGGTCTGATCTCTATGCCACTTTTCACGGTTTACACCGTGTTAGGTTATTGGCCATTGGGCCCATACGTTTGCGACACGTGGCTCGCCCTCGATTATCTCGCGAGCAACGCGTCGGTTCTAAATCTTCTAATCATCAGTTTCGATAGATATTTCTCGGTAACGAGGCCGCTTACATACAGGGCGAGAAGGACGACTTTAAAGGCTGCCATTATGATAGGTGAGTTTTCCTAACGATTTCTTCTTTCCTATCAAATTCGTGATAATTAAGAGATAAGTAAATATTATCGATTGAAATAAATTGAAACGAAGAAATTTCATTAACGATCAGTCCATTTCTTTCGATTAGAATGAAGAGCTTTTGACAAACTGTCTTACGTTGGGGCTAATGTGAAAAATTATAATAGTATATCGTTTTAATATTCTCATTTTGTTTTCTTATTAAATAATTAAATTTTGAGAATAAACGTTCTCTCTCTTTCTCTTTGTTCTCTTGTTTTCTTAACTCATGTATTTACATACTTAATTTATTAATACCTACCTACCCTGTAAAATAACCAAGCTGTAACGTTAAAATTTCAAGATTTACGAAATAATTCCGTCGTAGGAAAAGTTTCGGAAACGTTCTACCAAAGTATGGTATGCTTATTATTTTTGAAAGGAAAAAAGAAAGAAAGAAGAAGAGAGAAGAAAAAAAAAAGAAGAAAGAAAAAGAGATCCTCACGAAAGTTTTTTATATATTCAAAATCGAAAAATGTCGAGATTGATTTCCCTGAACGATTGAACGACGACGTGCGATTTTTTTATAACATCTTTTTACACGTCACTTACATATACGGAGTATTATACTAGAAAAAGTTAACGAACTTAATCGGATTCAACGTCGATTGCGTATAAACGATCCTTTTTTTAATCCTCACGACGTTCAATATTCTTTCGATTCGTTTTTATCAACCACACGCCGAATTAATGATCCATGAACGAAAGATAAAGTTTACCGATACAATTCGTATCGTCGATACCGATTTCCCTCGGTTTGGTTAGTAAAATTATTCGAATAAAAAAAAAATATATATATATACATATCTTCGATCCAGCTTCGATAGTTTTCCTCGTTTTCGATTAATTAAGATTTCAAAATGAATTTGTCCCGGTAAGAGGTTAATCCGATCCGAACAACCCGTCCGTTTAATCAGTAATCCTCTTCCTGCAAACCTGTTGAGAAGAGGCCGCCATGAAATTCCGTTTCAGTGATTCTCGAAAATTTCAACGTCTTTCGTTTCCTCTCATGGAGCGAAGTCGCTTCAGTAGAACTAATTACACGATTTCTCTCTCTCTCTCTCTCTCTCCCTCTTTTCCCCTCACTGTATCTTTTCCCTTTTTTTTTTTCTTATTCGTTCCTGAACGGAATATTTAGTTGACTCGCTTCTTCACATTCATATCGTTGATATTATGAAGAAGTTAGTAAAAAAAAAAAAAGAAAGAAAGATAAAAAAGAAAAGAAAAGAAAAAAGAAAAAACAGAAACGTCGAGAACGCTAATTTTTTCGTATTAGCAAGAACCTCTCTCTCTCGCCGTAGTATTTTGAAACGGTGGAAACGAACAGCGGAATGAAACTGTTACGTTAAAAAACAGTTTCTCCGGTAAACGAACGTCGACATCTCGCGTTAACGCGGAAACACGTTTTATATGATATTTTATATATACCTTTACACGGTCCCGTCCGGGAACGAAGATCTTTCGTGATTTAGAAAAGATTTTATCCGGGTTGAAAGAGAAATTTTCCTTCTCGCTTTTAATTTCTTTTTTTTTCTTTCCTCCTCTTTCTTTTTTTCCCTTCTTCTTCTTCTTCTTCTTCTACCTCTTTTTTTTTAATCATTCGTTATAATTAAATCATAAGAAAAAACCAGTTAACAAATATTATATCTCCGAGAGACATACGTACATATAAATCGAGATAATTGAGATTCGTTCAAGTACGCTAAAAAAAAAAAGGAAGAAGAAGAAAAAGAAGAAGAAGAAAAGGAAAGAAAATCAAATCGCGAGATGTTTGAGGAAAGAAAAAAAGAAAAAAGAAAATGGTCTAAGAAAATTCATTCATCAAATTCGTAGAACGAGAAGAAGGAAAAGTTCTTATCTATCATAGTTATAAAGTAAGAAATGTCTTTCGAATTGAATTCTCTCTCTCTCTCTCTCTCTCTCTCTCTCTCTCTCTCTCTCTCTCCTTCTCTCTTTCTCTTTCTCTCTGCATGTTTAGGATGCGCGTGGGGTATCTCGTTACTTCTTTGGCCGCCTTGGATTTACGCTTGGCCTTACATCGAGGGCCAAAGAACTGTGCCAATCAATGCCTGCTACATTCAGTTCATCGAAACGAATCATTACATCACAGTCGGCACCGCGATAGCCGCATTCTATGTGCCAGTCACCGTGATGATTATACTTTACTGGCGAATATGGAAAGAAACGAAAAAACGACAGAGGGACTTGCCAAATCTCCAAGCCGGAAAACAAGATGCGAGCAAACGCAGTAACTCCAGGTTGTTGTGACACTTCTCCGTGTACGAAAGAACTATAAGCATGTATTGTGTTTGCTTTTAAACAAACTCGCTTTTCAACGCGTCTCCTCGCAGTTTAAAAAAGATTTCAAAGATTATCACTATGGATGATTCTGCATTGCGTAAGAACGAATAGCAAATTTTTGTTCCTTTTTTCTTATCTTTTCTTTTCTTTTCTTTTACCTTCTTACGACTTTTTTCTATCTCCGCTCGATTTCCTCTCGTTTACTTTCTCTTCGTATGAAATGCGAATCCGACTACGAATTGTCATGATTTTTGTGATTTTCTTAAAAAGAAAAGAGAAGAAAAGAAAATATCTTGAAACGTATTTACATCTATCTTTTCGATCTATTGAATTAAACGTAACGAGGAAATTTACGATATTTCGTTCGGAGATACGATTACGTTCGGATTTTGATAATTATGATATATTCATATGTATTATTTAATTATCTATGTACGTATTATCTTTGAAAATTACCGATGTAATAATATCCATATTACTGTGCAACGTATTGAAAATGTCGATTCTGGATATATTAAATCGAACTATATAAGTTTTAAAAATATCTGCGTAGTGACGAGGCCTTAGATATGGACGATTGCAAGAGACCTCGAAGTGAGTCTAGTACAGGTGCTGATGACGTACATGCTCAACATCTCGCTGCTTCTTACATCGAGAGACATTATCCTGAATACGCTGGTGTAAGCATATACTTTCTCAATCTCTCTCTCTCTCTCTCTCCATCTTGATGAACTTCTATTCTCTATTAGGACAAAATTATAAAAAGAAAACGATGTTATAATTCTAACAATAAAAAAAATATCCAATAATTAAAATAAAGAGTTAACATATTTCGGTATTCAATATAATGAAATAAAAAAAAAATATTCATCTTTTTAGGATCCAAAGTATCCTAATTTATTACAAGTAAATTAAGTCGATAGCTTTAGTTAACGCTTTTTATTTTCTTTCTTTTCTTTCTGCCTCTGTTGTTTTTTTTTCCTTTTTTTTTTCCTTCCTTAACAAACACTTCGTTATTAATGAGTCGTAATAAAGTCATGGTGATTAAATAGCGAAAGGTATAATAGTAATTTAGTCATATCGTAAATTGTCGAATGCATAGTCATAGTAAAGTACCGCGCATGGTGTGTCCTGTGTGCAACTAGGAGAGTTGCACAGGCGCACACTATAATGACCGGCCCCACCCAGAAAAAAGACTTCTAAATTAGAGGAGCACGTACCTACTACATATATATAGTATATATATATGTACATATATATAAGTATATATATATATCTACATATATATGTTTTATATATATGTATATATATATGTGTGTATGTATGAATTATATAGGTGAGTGAAGACCGAATTATGTCGGTATGTTTTCCGATTGAATGAGGAGAAAATTCAAGAAAATTCATTTTAATACCGTTGCAATTCTTTAGTATTGACGAACGCAACCAGGACATTCTCGTGAGATAGCTCGGAGCTTCGTGCCCGGAGAGAGTGACCCGATTGTGTGAACTCCATGTCTATCACGGTTCAAATCCTATTAAGGACCACGCCGGGAACTCTGTTACAACGATCTCGGAATTAACGTCATCTCGACTATTATGGCGCATTGTAGTCAATCCCCTTCGGATTTATCCGATAAAAATAATCTATTTTTGATCTTGCCTCTAGGACGACCGATTTTTTTTTCTGTCACCCTAGAGTCATACGAAAATTTGCCAAAATTAGCTCGTGCAGTAGTATAACTGTTTTCGGGATATCATTTAAAGCGATATTGATGAATTATTAATTAATTTTTAATATTATTATCAATGTACCGTATTTGTCGAAATTAAACGAGATACCCATTATAGATAGACTTTTTTCTCGCATCTCGCAAGTTTTCTTCGTTTTACTCTTTTTTTGTAACGTACATGTTTATTCCATTGCCATTAACTCCTTATCTTCTTTTTTTGGAGGGTACAGGAAGATAATAGGGGAGAAGGGAATTCAAAGTTTCATTAAAACTTTATCTACTATTATTCTAATACTCTTTTTCAATCGAACGTCCAGAATATATATATACATGTAGACAAGATTATCATAAATAAATTATGGTAATTAATCGATACAATGGATCAACGATTTAAATAATAATTAATGATTTATAATTAAACATCCGTTTGTCCAGAAGCATAGACCGTTTTCATGGACGTGGCTAAAACTATGGTGCATCGCGTGGTGGCACAGTGGTCGCGAAGACGAAGAAGAAGACGAGGAGGTTTGTGGACCGGAAAGCAGTCGTACAGCTCATGGTTACGAGGACACACTTACGCCACTGTCCGCGGAAACACCATTAACAAGTACGGTCTCGAGATGTGATTCCCTCAATGCCATGCATTCGACGGCATTGACCATCGAAAAGACTGCTGGCACCGGAGAACACCTAGAGTCGAAAAAGTCTGCTCGATCCGGCGAACTCTCCACAAAAAGCATCTCTAGCGACTCCGTATGTCGTTCAAATATCAATCTCGATTCATTCTATTTCTTTTCTTTTTTTCTTTTCTTTGCCTTTTCTTCCAAAAATTAGAATCGGTAAGAATCAAAATTGGTCTGATAAGAATCTGTTTTTCTTTTTATCTCATTTTATTTCATTTCATTTCCACACACACACAACTGTTTAGGATCTGTTAATAAGTTTCCGTCAAACTTTAAGTCAGACTATTTTACGATTAAAGAGATTGTTCGACGTCGAGTCATAATTTTTTAGATCGGCTTAAGATTCCTCGATAAAAACAATGATCGTAAAATGATTTTAAGCTCGTCGTGATTTTTATACGTTTTGCAGGATAGACACGTAAATAAATACGCGAGTCAAACAAAATGCTAGTCCGATATACAGCAAAAGAATTTATTCTATTTGAATTATTCGAAGGATCGTACCGTAAGATGCTCGTCTATTATTTACGACATTTTTCTTTTTTCGTTCGTTAGCTTTTTTTTCGCAGACACGTACTCGAGTAAATAACTAAGTACTTAAGTTACGTCGAACACGGGAAAAAGAAAAAAAAAACAAATGGAATTTATTGGCTCCGTACCAATATATATATTCCTTTTTCTCGTACGTTCACTCAAACATCGATCTGTTAATCCGTCCGACTGTGAATCTAATCGACGTATAAATTTATTAGACTATTAACGGTCTATTAAACGGCGATTCGTCCGTTGACGAATATGTTGACCGACGAATCTGTTTACTTAGACGACTATCGATCCGTCGGATTATTAACTTCTCGTTCGTAGCTTAATTTAAGTGCTAAAACAAGTGCTCGCTACATCGTTGCCTTCCTCGTAATATTGGATATTTGCGATCGACGCGACCAAGGTACTCTCTTGAGTTTCCGATAAAAATGTTTAAGCTAATAACGATCGATCAGCGTCCTTACCGTTCTAATAAATTTTTCTTCCCGACTTTCCTCCGAGTCTCTTCTTCCATCTTTAAAACGAGACATTACCGGGAAATAAACTCTAAGATAAACCGTCCTGTTATCTCATTGCTACTACTTCTAACGATTTGCTGTACTAATATTTCATTTGTTTAATCATGAATTTTAACAACCTTAATAAATAAATTCGTAATAAGTTGACGTGATTATCGAATAGCATAAAGCAATAGCAAAGTAGTATTTTCTAATACAGATTTTCCGTCGCGAATTCTCTTGATATTGCAAGAAAACAAAACAAAACAAAAAAAAATAAAAAGTAATAATAATAATCATTTCTTATTAAAGATCGATAAGACGTTAGATATAAAATGATATAAAAATGTACTTCATGTTAATGATCGCTAACCATCGTGTCATTTTTATCACTTCGCAGGTCTACACGATCGTGATAAATCTTCCAACGAGGGAGACCAACGGTGGCAGCAAGTATAGCGAAGTACGACCAAGTATAAAGATGTACCACGAGGATGCGGTGACCTTTCAGTTACACAGTACGATAGAAGACGAGGAGACTTTGACAAGTCCGTCATCGATGATCAGGCGTCCCTCGCAAATGCCGGACATAAGGATACCATTGAGCGCAAAGAATATACCGAAGACTTTACCTGCTGGCAAGGGTATACTTAACAAGGATAAACCGAATCAAAAGAAGAAGAAGAAGATACAGGAGAAGAAGGCCGACAGTAAAGCAGCTAAGACACTCTCTGCGATTCTATTGGCATTCATCATAACGTGGACACCGTATAACATTCTCGTTCTCCTTAAATCGATCACCGCCTGTTCCTGGTACATACCCCAACAATTGTGGGACTTTGTCTATTACCTTTGCTACATCAACAGTACTGTGAATCCAATGTGTTACGCTTTGTGCAACGCGGCCTTCAGGAGGACCTATATGAGAATCCTCGAGTGCAAGTGGCACAGTAGAAACAGAACCGCGGTCGATAGGGGATGATGTCAGTAAATACGAGTGCTTCGAAAAACAGGACAGAACGAAAAAAAAAAGAGAGAAGAAAGAGAAAAAGAAAAGCGGAACCTACGTAACATCCACGTTCTTCTCTCCGAAAAAAACCACTGTCCTTAATGTCCACCCCGACGCTTTTCCTTTCGCCGACAAAAGGAAAAGAGTTTACATCGAAGCACCGTACCGTTCTCTTATTACTTTTACCCTTCGCAATCCCTTCGATCCCTATAACCTCTTCCTTCCTACCCAGTCCGCGAAAAGAATCTTCTTTTTTCTAAACGTGTTGTTTCTCTCCGAGCGCACGAATCGAACGAGGAAATCGAGCTGCTCGACTTTCGGAGTCTTAACAGATATTTTGTAAACTTGCAAAGTGAAGAAGGAGAACGGAAAAGAAAAAAAAAAGAAAAAAGAAGAAATCGTGTAATACGGGAAGATACTCGGAACAGTTTTCTCTTCTGTTTTAAACGAAAAACGATCGAGGAACGCTCGCGATATAAAAATGTAAAGAAAACTTGTTTCTTTCCTTTCTCGTCGTCGTTATTTTATTTATTAATTCTAATGGACTCCGAAAGAAAAATTCATAATAATGAGGAAGAATTAATGAAGCTAACGAAACTATACGCAGCACGATTTCCGAGTTTTGAAAGTAACGCTAATCGTGGATACTGCCATGAACATAACGTTTTATTAGTACCTCCTTGTGCCGATGCGAAAAGCAAGGTATTCGGATTATTAAACGTAAACACAGACGCACACACATACTCACACACAAAGAGAACACGTGTAACACTAACACGAATTAATCTACATACAGATAAATGCAAAAACGTTCAGATACACCGCACGTGACACTCAATACACTTATACATAAGTAACATGCATACATACATATACATATACATACATATACATATACTGGTACTGATTTAATGAAATCAGTCCGAAACTTGTCCCGCGAATCTTGGCCGGTTTCTCCACAAATCGAGAAAAAAAAAGAAAATAGACAGTAAAAAAAAAAATGGTCTTTATAAGCGTTTTGTTTCTCGAGATTCTAAAGATTATATAATCTTGGAGGCCGGCATGGAAGAGCGGGTAAAACGCTAAATCGCACAAAAAAAAGTATTTAAGTCTCGAAGAATATTATATACATAAATATAATATATGAAAACGATATACCGTAGTCCGATCGATAAAGCGAAGTAGAAGATGAAGCTCTTCTCCTTTGATCGGGAAGGAGGAGTGAGAGCGAAAGAAAAGGAGAAAAAGAAAACAAAGAAACAAAAAAATATATGTAGAAAAGAGCGACAAACGTAAAAAAAATCGAAAATTAACACGAAATTCATCGATGTACATTTTAAACAAGTAGTAATTGAAGTATAAAACATACGACGTACACGTTCATACATACATACATACATACGTACATTTATACATACACACGCGCGCGCATACACACACAGAGAACAGAACGTACACAGAAACCAAAAGAAAAAAAAAAAAGAAGAAAAAAAATCATTGTAAATGAGTGTTTTAAATGTAATAACGTGATGGAAGGAGACGATGCAGACGAGAGAGTGCGCAAAAGACGAACGTTTTAAGTAGTTTAGATAGCGAGAAAAGTACGCGCTAAATCGAATTCTTCCGTACTGAATGACATTCTAATTATACGTGCCAAACAAAGCTTTAAGAGATATCAATGAAAAAAAAAAGAATGAAAAAACCAAAAAATGAAAAAAAAGAACTAAAAAAAACACAAAAAAAAAGAAACAAAAAATCGATGAAGAAGAAGAAGAAGAAGAAAAAAAGAAACGAAGATACCGAGATCGATAATCGTATTATAGAAAAATTTCAAAGAGTAAAGGAGATGAAACCGAACAAAAAAAAAGGATATGAAATAAAAATAAAAATAAAAATAAAAGTAAAAATAAAATAATAATAATAATAATAATAATAATAATAATAATAATAATAATAATAATGTATAGGTATTTACCGAAAGAAAAAAATACTGTGAAGTTTCGTGGAGGGCGGCAATATAGCTAAAAAGCATTGTACTAAACAAAAGTGACACACACGCAGACGATTATAAATAACAATTTATGAGCTCGTAAACGAATTAAAGTCGGACGTAATGCATACATACATACATACATATATACATATATATACATACATAAGTATATACATATGTATATGTGTATGTACGGCTGTACGTTTATTATAAGAGCGCGAGATGTACCTTTCGTACCGATTTTCAATATCCTCGAAGGACAAAAAAAACATTTTCTTTATATATATATATATATATATATATATATATATATATATATATATATATAAGGAAAAACGAGTTCTCTTCCTAAATCAAACGTCTATGTGAAATTAAAAAGTTTCGTCTTTAGGTCGTATCGATGGTTCAGAATTAATGTGCTCATGTATAGTAATCAAATCGATACCAAATCGATACCAGTATCAGATAGTATCTAAGTTACAAATATCAAAAATATCGACACCCATTTGATACTTCTATGAAAATTTTAAACTTGAATCAATTTGTCTTTTCTCTCTTATCGTTAGTTTTTCAATCGTTGTCCGTTCGTTTCTCTATCGATAAATCATCAGAGGTATCAAAGAGGTATTGCGATTCGATGTAAACACTTTTTGATTTGATATCGATTCAAGAAATATCAGTATCGAAAATTGATACCGATCAATTAAAATTGTAATAGTTATTTATTGATACTTTCCATTGAGTACTCTGATATTACTCTGGTATCATTGAATTGATTGAATCATTATCAATATATAATTGTCTGAATTGTCTGAATTGATTGAATCATTATCAATATACAAATATCGTTATCGATTCGATCACTACTCATGAAACGATTAATGGAATCATAGAGTTCTCGTTGACGATATCTATTAGTCTATAGTTTTTTTAATAAACAAAACGCGCCATTAACGAACTATATATATATATATGTATATGTGTATATATATATATATATATATATATATATATATATATATATATATGTATATTTAACGTCGGTCCTTTTTGCACAAATAGTTGTAGCTGGAAAGAGAAGATTCTCGTACAATTTTTTAATGTTAGAAGAATGATCTACGAATGATCGACAAAAGATCGGTTTGATAGACATTCTTTTGAAAAAAATGAGAGAAAAAAAAGAAAAAAAAAGAAGAACAAAATAAAACGAAAGAAGACTTTATTAAAAACGAATAATGAGTTACGAATTTTTACAAAATATTATCTTATGACGCATAATACTTGCCCTTTTAAGAACTCGTTGGTTAATAATTGCCAAGTATTTCAAACAAAAAAGATATTTCTTTTTTGCGATACAATTTTAAAACTCTTTTATGGACGGAAAAAAAAACAAAAGTAATGGGAAAAGGAAACGAATTACTGGCGAATACATAGAAAATCATTTACGTAAATCATTTTGTAATTTCCTTTTAGGGAGACACTTGTCATGATATATTATCACGAAAGTAAAATGGAGAAATTATCGGTTTACAATCCGATCTTTTAAATCGATCTTTTAAACCTTCGTAAATACTCCTTTAAAAACAGAGAAACATTATGGGAGAAAGTTAATTGAAGTGATCGATACGAAAGGACCATTTTGCGATAAAATCGCGTGTGTATAGAGAAGCATATTATAGAGAAGAAATAAAGAAGAGTGGAAGCGACCGCGTCCACACATTCGCGCGATACACACACACACGTGCACAAAATAATAATAATGATAATGATAATAATGATAAGAAGAAGAAGAAAAAGAAAAAAAAACAAACAGAAATTGGGCAAAACATATTCAATTTAACAATTACTAATTAACATTAAACAAGTAATCAAATGACTTATAAATGATTATGATTACCGAGTAATCAAATTAATGATTTACGATCATAATTATTGTTTATCATTCTTTTCTATCAATTTTAATAATCTCTTATTTTACGATTACTAATTATCGATTACGTCGAAGTATATGATATCATTGATGGACTTTGTAAAGATGATTATTTAAACGGACATTATTGTAATCATAATCGTTTTACCTGACCGATTACTAAAGCAATCAAAACAGTTATCAATTATGCCCTACTCTGATTAGAAGAAGTAAAGTATGTTAATAGAGTGTGGGTCATCTAATCGCGAGTGTAACCGACCGATTGTCCTTCGACAGTCTAACGAAACTGTAAAAAAGAAAAATTTCACAGCGAAGTTTTCCACTTCGAAAATTAATAATCGTTTTTAATGGACGTTCGCGTAATATTTCAAATAGTCGATATACTTAGAAGATAGATTTTCGATGTGTGAACAATTTTCTTTACAAAGAATCCTCCGTAAAACGATAATATCGAACGAAATAATCGATTGGTTTCACTATAATGACCAGCACTCTTTAACTCGCACTTTATATCTACACTCACTCACAAATACACAAATACACGTACACACATATACTCACACATCTACGTAACCTACCTACACGCAATTACATCAACACGAACTTATGCACACACGGAATGCAGTGTTGTGAGAAGTACCTATGTAATTTTGATACTCGAACAAAGGAATTGGTTAAAATTTATAATCTCCTGCGCCACGAATTGATACTTTAATTCGAATAATTGAAGATTTTTAACAAGAAGGGTTGATTCGTTATCAACAGTCACTTAACTCGCTCGGACTTTTTTCTCGATCCTTTCGTGCAATACTCTTTGAGAATTACCGTGTATCCATTAAATAATTTTCATTTTCTTTTTTCTTTTTCTTTCTTCTTTCCTTTCCTATTCTTCTTTTTTTCTTTTTCTCTAAAAATCTGTCCTTTCATCGAACGTTTAATTTCTTTGTTCACTGCCACTACGATAATAGTAAAGAACACGATGGAAAAACTTATTCTTTTTCTTTAGTAATAGAAACTTTGTTTTCTCTTAAAACTTTTCATATATACATACATACATACATACATATATAAATATATATACTTGACTTTACGATTATGAAAGTCGATTATTCTCATAATAATCAAAAACTTTTTTAAAATATATTCGCGATACAAAGTACCTGATATATCCGGTTTATCTTCCATTTCCGTAAGAAATTAAACAAACATTTGTATCGATTCAAATTTTTTGTTCACATTAATATTATTCCTATAATTCGTGAGTTCTCACGAGTGCGGAATAATAGATATGAATAAAATAATTCGCGATCGTGCGCAGATATATATATATATATATATATATATATATATATATATATAAGCGCCTCAGAGTTTGCCAAAAGCAATAACGAGATTTTCGCGGTACATGGTTTTATAAAAGTTGTCCGCCTACTTGCCCGCCAGTGGCTCGAGAATGCCCTTCTCTAACTCCAAACTGCTTTTCCTTCCTCCGCTTTAATTACATAGTCCTCGTTTTGTAAACGAAACCGCGCACTCCTTCTCTCCCTGTAACATCTGGCAATGGAATTGAATCTGCGAAACTCTCGAAAAGTATGTCGAGTGACTTTGAAATAGGCGCCATTACTTTTCCACGATTTTTACCGGGTATGTATTTCTTTCTCTCTCTCTCTCTCTCTCTCTCTCTTTTTCTCTCTTTGTCTATGTGTCTGTCTCTCTTTCTCTTCATTTTGTTCTTTTACTTCTTTTCTGTGGTGTTTTTTCTATCTTTCTTTTTGTTGCACTATTTCTTTCTCTATTTTTTCTTTTTATCTTTTCTTTCTTCTTCTTCTTAATACACACGTATGTCAATAAAGTGTTGCAAGTTGAAGAGGAATTGTCGAGAGAACGAGTTTCAAAAACGAGCGTCTTCTTGAGAAATTTCATGTTGGTGCCAGTAAATAAATATTCAACCTAGTGCATAGTTTCTATTGTATGTTTGTATAAACGTTTTCGTACGATTTCTTTAAACGACACTCTTAACAAAATAATTTCCTATTAGTCGTATATAACCAACTTCGTGTATTTTGGAAAAATTTATTCAAATAATAGGATTTTGTCGGTGGACAAATAATTACGGACAGCATTGTGTTCGATTCGTTCTACACTTGTACACATACATACATACATACATATATATATATATATATATATATATATATATATGTATGTATTACATGACTAACCCTTTATTAATTAAGTACTATTTCAATGACAATAGTTTTAATCATTGCGTCGCTACCATTATTATTACCGACAATTCTACGATCATTCGAATATTCGATTATGTTATTCTACTTGTGTCATTCGAAATACGTATTGAAAATACAATTGAAAAATTGTACATTGATGAAAAATATAAATTTCTTATTATCTGCTCGATCGATGAAACAAATCGAATATTCAAACGTTCGGATTCTAATAAAAAAGTTTCAAGAAAAAAATTAATCGATGATCCTGATCGTATATCGGTTTGTGTGTATATATGTATATGTATATACATATATATATATATATATATATATATATCATCAGTCACTTGAACTCGTTAAGGATGATTTATGAAAGCGTCTAGAAATAATCGTCAAGAGAGCGAGCATTATTACGAGATACATAGAGAGCGAGAACGTATATAAAACGAGCTATCCTTTCTAGACCCGTCTATGAGTCATCTTGAACGGACCGGTGACCCCGTCCATTCTTTGCGAGCATAATACGAAAAGAAAAAAAAAGAAAACAAAAAAAAACAAAACAAAAAAGCATAGAAGTGTGTCAAAAGTCGACTGCCTCCACTGGCTCTGCTCTATTTCGTAACGAGAGTCTTCATACATACTTATATAGATACATACATACATACATACATACATACATACATACATACATACATACATACATACATGCATGCATACATGCATACATACTTCTACCTAAACATATTGCAGAAAACGTGCTCTCTGTCCGCCAAGTGTAATTATTAACTCGGTAGACGTATCCAAGTCACCGAAATTTCAGGCGAATGAGAAAGCAAAAAAATAATTTCTTTTTCAATGACACCATCACTCTTCAACGTTATCAAAGCATTAGCCTCTTACGCACAGGCGTTAAAAATATCCTTTTTGAAATGCATTGTATGTACGTTTTTTAAAGTACTCCGAAAGCGCATAATGCGTCTTATAATGTATTAAGAATAAAAGAAACGGGGGAAAGATAATAGGGTGGAGAGAGGTGGATGATGATGTTGATGATTATAATGGTGACGATGATGACGATGACGATGATGATGATGATAAAGATGTAAGAAGAGAAAAGGAGGATGAAGAAAATAGTGCGAGAACAAATCTATGTATTATAATATTATTACGTATTACGTACGCTACAACACTGCACACTCGTGGTGAATATGATAGTTCCGTGTGTAAGAGATAGGGGGAAAAAGTTTTTTTTTCGGTATGTGGTAAAACAAATAAACGTTCGTAAGGGAACACACGCGTGTCACGCACAAAAAGAAATATAGGGCGGAGGTGAAGTAGAAGAAGATGGACGGTGTTAATATATTCGTCGTGCATGGATTTGCTAATCGCGCACGCACGTTTTTTTGTGTAATAAGCGTACATATACCTAACAGGAAGAAAGAAGAAGAGGAAGAGGAAGAGGAAAAAGAAGTTAAAGAAGACGAAGATGAAGATGAAGATAAAGAAGAAAAAAATAACAACAAACGTGTATAATGTACGACTTTTTTTAAACGTAGATAATTGTAAACACCGATGTACTCAGTCTATGTTTATATACGTGTTTTATATTAACGAAGAATATGAGTCGAGAGTATAAGGTGCCAAAGATGCAACGAGCGTGTAGAATTGTATAGCGCGATAACATTTAGAAAATCGTGGAAGAATATACTCTATTGTCTGTGACTCTAACTTCCCATTGTTTCTATATTCATGTCGATAAAGAGAAGAAGTTTAAGAAGAAAAGAAAGAGAAGAAAAGAAAGAAAAAAGAAACACAAAAAAAATAAGATAAAAAGATAAAAAATTTTCTTGCATTCTCTTGTTAAACTCAAAAAGCGTCCGGCTATCTCGATTTAAACGAAATATTCAATTTATTTTTTATCGAATAACGTGATTCAAGCTTTATCATTTATTATTCGTGAATTAGTAATTGATCGGAACTGCTATTTAATTGTTCTATGTCGTACGATTAATAACGCATGGAAAATTAATTAAACAACCGCAAAAACATTCCTTTCCTAATTACTTTTACATTCGATGAAAATTAAGATGAGGATTTTTCTCGGGATATTTTCTATATTTACTTTCTCCTGTTTTTTTTTTCTCTTTTTTTCTTTACATAAATTTTAAGCGAGATCAAAATAGGTTTTAAATGGCCGGGCGCTGAACCTTTTCGAATCACTCGTTTCTTCTTTACATTAATTTTTCCTAACGAAAAGAATCACATTTATTTTTGTTCAAAGTGGATTAAAAGAAAGAAAAAATGAAAGGAGGAATTAAATGAGTGAAAGATAAAAAGGACGTAATTATAGAACATGGATAAATTCGTATAAAATCGTCTTGAAAATCTTTAACGCGACGTACCAACGATCTTTACAATTTTTACAAAAATTATTTGCAATAAAAAAAATGGGTTGAGACGGTGGGTGGAGGGGTATGATGAAATCAATACTTATCTTTTTTCTTTTATCCATCGAATTTCCATCTGGTTCCTGTTGTCGCTAAGCGTTAAGTTCATCAAAATGAGTTCCTTTCGAATATGAAATACGTAAGTACGTTTAAAACGAAAAGAAAATGATGAAGGAAATAAAAAAATATTTCAAACTTCGCCAACAGATACACAAATTTGTACGCGATTTCGAAAATAATCGAAGCATATGACGTAACGTAAGCTGCTCTTAACACAGCAAGGGTTATGAAGTTCCTTGTCCTTGCAATAAAGAATTTAAATATATCTGAAATTCAAATAAAGATTTTTTTAACAAATCTTTTCAATCAAAATGTTGTCTTCTATGCTCGATATCGGCAACGAAGGAGAGAAAAAAAAGAAAAGAACAGAAAAGAAAAAAAAGCAAACGAAGCAAAAGAAAAAAAGACAAAAAAACGAAAGAAAATCCCCCAAAAAAGAGAGAGAGAGAGAGAGAGAGAGGAAAGAAGAAATTTCTTTGAACCCTAAAAAAATAGATCCTGTTGTTTACTTTTGTACGTTTATATAATTATTAATTTTTATATGTCAATCTTCATAATTCGAACTTCCAAAAGCCTTATATTTCCAATGAATTGGTACTCTTACATCTTGGCTAACGGTTGCCGCAAGAATTTTTACAAATGTTCTTCCACGGCGCATTCGATCGAGGGGGAATACAAAAGTAATGCTAATTTATGAATAAACTTTAATATACAAATATTGTACGTAGTTCCAAGGCATGTTATTTCCTCTGCACACGAATTTCCTTTTTCTTTCTTCTTTTTTTTCGTTTTTTTTTTCTTCTATTTTTTTTTCTTCCCTTTTTGTCCAAGATCGATATCACTCGCTACTGCGTACTTTACATAATCGATCGCTTTCAGAAACGATGCGGACACATTCAAAATTTCTTTTTTTTTGTGCGACTCTATGAAATTTTTAGTGATCATTGAAAAAAATAAAAATAAATATACAAAGATAAAAGAAATAAAAATGGAATGAAATAAATAAATGAAAAAAGAAAAAAAAAAGAAAAGAAAAATAACGGCGTAAACAAAAAGTAATTGTCTTTTTGTTTTGCGACTTATTGTTATTGTGTTACATCGTTCTCATGTTACGATCGTACGAAGATCCATATCCTCGAAGCCTATTATTGTTTCTAAGGAAAAGAATCAAACTAGAGAAACGGTTTAACGAGAGCACCGTCTAAACGAAAAAAATTGTCTAAATAGCAAAATGGCACGGACAATAAAATAAAGGCGATAGTAAGCTACGGGATATTAAAGAGAAAGGTAAATAGGTATAAAAAATATCTCTCTGATTGGCAGTACGCAAAAACGTTTCTATCCTCAATAAAAAAAAATATGTTAAAACGAATATAGGACAATTAAATTCTATTTTCTTCGAAAGGGTTACTTAAAAAGAAAGAAAGAACTGATAAATGCTTACTCTCGCCTAATTATATCAGAAATTCAAAAGGAATTTAATTAAAATAAGGACGAGTCTTTGAGACACCGTTGATAATTATTTTCTCGCTAATTAATAATATAAAATTCCTGAAGTGAGAGGCAAAGTGAAAATGAAAGGAAGAAAGAAAGAAGGAGAGAGAGAGAGAGAGAGAAAAGAAGAAAAAAAGAAAGAAAGAGAAAGAGAGAGAAAATGAGAGAATACTATATGCGCGATCATTATTAATTAGAAATTGTACGTTTATACATTGGGTGCTCAGGAACGTCTACATAAAAAATACTCGCAATACGTTGCGAAAAATCTATCCTATAAAGTACACGTAAAGATCTATAATTGTGGATACTGATGCTTTGCGTAAATCGCCGTACAAAAGAAAAAAAGCTTTTCCGCGATTCTTTGTCGTTGTAATAGTAGTAGTAGTAGTAGTAGTAGTAATAGTAGTGGCGGTGGTGGTAGTAGTAGTAATAGTAGTAGTAGTAGTAGTAGTAGTAGTAGTAGTAGTAGTAGTAGTAGTAGTAGTAGTAGTAATAGTAGTAGTAGTAGTAGTAGTAGTAGTAGTAGTAGTAGTAGTAGTAGTAGTAGTAGTAGTAGTAGTAGTAGTAGTAGTAGTAGTAGTAGTAGTAGTAGTAGTAGTAGTAGTAGTAGTAGTAGTAGTAGTAGTAGTAGTAGTAGAAGTAGTAGTGTAGTAGTAGCAGTAGTAGAAGTAGTAGTGTAGTAGTAGCAGTAGTAGAGTAGTAATAGTAATAGTAGTAATAGTAGTAGTAGTATTGTCGTCATGGTCGTCGTCGTCGTCGTCGTCGTCGTCGTCGTCGTCGTCATCGTCGTCATATTTTTCGTGATAAGGTAACTATGCAACGATACATTGATTTTTATTGTCATTTCGATCTTATTATCCCCTCCTTTCATTTCGATACCTACAAAAATGTTGTCCCTCTAATCGTTAATCGATCGTGCACCCTTCTCACGCAAAAATCTAAGTTTCTTCGCATTATCGCATTAATATACTTTACTTACATGTGCATGGTGAAATGCACGCTTCCTTCTGAACGCGTATAACTACCAATATTCCTACTTAAAAATGAGCCCTAAGTTGGACATGTCCTTCGCTTGCACGTGCAATTCGTTTAAGAATCGTAAGCAAGCCGAAAGGTGGTGGTCCGGTTATTAAGAGAACTATACCATTAAAATCTAAAAGGCACAGATCAATACTTCACCGATTAGATTAATCGCTGACAACGAGTAAACAAAAATATACTCGGCCATCCACAGCACCGTTAAATTTATAAACTACAATCGTATTAGAAAAAGATTATATAAATGGCCGTCGGAGAATATCAGCCGCGTGAAAGTCGTTAAATTAAAGAGAGATTGGTCTAACTAAAAAGAAAAGGACATTCACTTGGCGAAATCCTTCGACTCGTCACCGGAATGGCCCTTTCTACGGGGTAGTTGTAGAGTAATAGGCTGAACGTCCTGAACATCTTTCGGTTCGTGATTCGAACTACGGAATGTTATCTTCAGATTCGGCACGTGTTGTTCTCCGGCCCAGTCGAAATTGAATATCGGTGCCTCGGAATGTAAGTCGGAATCTGGTGTGTCCGCAGGAGTCGTCGGTGTCGTGATATATGGACTTAGCTCCTGATGAACCACGTCCGGGACCCTCTGCAATGCGTCTGACCATGCCGGACTGGAACTCCAATGTTCCGTCGAGGACTCGACTGGCTCGGCGGTCGAGCCAACGGTTATCGATGCTGGTAAAACTTTCGTAGGGAGTCGTTTGTGGACGGTACTCCTGTTCGCGTCAGGAAGGAGTATCACATCAAACCTGATTGACCGTCAACCGTACGAATTTGCTCGCTAATGAAAGATAGAACATCGTTTACCCACCGCTGATCGGTACATCCGTATTCCTTGTCCAGATCGGTGATGTAATATTTCGGAGTGTCCGTGCCGCTGCTAAACTGCCCGTGATACTGCACAAACTTCGCTCTGTATCCCGCCAAATGCAAAGTACTTTTTTGATGGGACTTATGGTATCTACCGGAGAATTGTCCAAGCCCGTGATGATGATTGCCATGTTGAGAATGAAATTGAAGACTTCTGTTATCGTGTTCTTGGGCACTACCGATGGACATGTCGACCGGTTCGACATCGTCCCAAGGCAATCTGGTTGGATAATCGACAGGTTCCGTCTTAGTGGATCTATGAGATTCTTGATCCAAATTGCAAATCGACGGGGACTGCTCGGCGTCGCTACCGTGTCCCAATGACGACGAACGTACATACTCCTGTTGTTGCTGCGATCCACTACCTTGTGTTCCGACGGTATATTGCACCCCGCGTGTCTGACCGGTTGAACATATACCGTAGGTAAATTTAGCTTGAGAAGAATATTGATACAACCATGAACTTGATCGCATCACTTCAGCCTCTCGATCGCTGCAATGATGTATCTTGGAATTAATATATTATATTCGAAGACAAATATTCGAAATACACATACCTTAATACTTGATTGGTGCACACGATTATAGGATGCTGACACTCTTCCGACGTTTCCTTAACTTGGAGAACGCAATGAACCCAAAACCACCTTCCGGAACGACTTTGTAGCCTCAACAATGCCGTACTCGATCGTTCTTGATCGGATTGTATAACTAAAAGATATCGAAGATTCGCACGGGTTCTATAAATAACGAAAGAGAAGATATATTTAACAGAATTCGAAAGAATTTTACCTGTTTGGTGTTTGCAATAAGCCGTTCGTATCGAATCCCAATGTAAGAGATTGTACCACGAAACACCAACGAGCTCCGAACGATTATACTCCATATGACTTTCCGCCCTGTAATTATATTAACTTGTAACATTAAATATTTCATCTGTTCTAATAGCAATGTATAAAACTTCTTACGTTTTGTCAATGTGCAGGTACTTCATATCCATAGAGTGAATCGTAGTGAAGATATTTGTGGCCCCTTGAACGATACTTTCTCGAGTTTCTGGTAAGACTACCGGTGTACAAGATGCCAGAAAAACGAATTCATTACGATTACAAACAGGAACGAAAGGTAAAAAATGACCCTCCACGAGAACGACCTAATGGAATCATATTTTTTAATCGCATAAATATATCTAATTTTTTATCACGAAAATTATCTCACGAACTTTAACCTTTTGATCACCGAAACGAAGCTGTCTCCGAGAATTTCTTGATACATTGATCCGACAAAGGAAGAGCCTTCTATCGTTCGGTGCCGGACTGTTTCTTGCCAATTGATTTTGAACTACGATATGGTCCTGTTTATCTATCACGTCGTAAACACTATCCCCATGAATTAGCAGATCCTCCTAATAAACGCATGATTAAAGATTCAAATATGTTTCGTATATGTTTAACAATAAATCATACTCCTCGTCGTATCGTGATAAACATCTATTATATACATTTTTCGTAATTTATTACAGCGCTGTCCGATCGACGATCCGCTAAAGTACTTTTATTATTCACAAAAAAGGAGAATAAATTTTTATTAAAAAAATTTAAGACCAAATCTATCGATTAACTATTATTAAATATTCTGTAGTCGTGTGTCACGTCGTAAACATTTCCATTCACCCGTTTGTATTTATATACACGAACGCGTCGATAAGTTTTATTGTATCCTTCCAATCGCATATATTATTTATTTAGGAGTTATGTTTTTATAAAAAAGAGAAAAAGGAACAAAAAATTTCACGAATCGTGCCATTCGCTTGCAAATTCATTTGAAACGTTTCATTGACAACAATACTTTCGTGATCCTTTGATAAAAGTTAAATAACATCGGTTCTATCCTACATAAAAAAAAAAAATACGTATCGTGATTACCATCGAATGCCCGAGGTATTCCGCAGCGTTTTCCGATATGTACAATAATTTTCCTTGTTGCGTCATCATCATGATAAATCCGGACATAGCCTGAAAGAATTGTATGCACTGTAAAAAATATATTCGCGCTCCGTACAATGGACTTAAACCGTTAGTATATCGTGATAGCAACGAGCGAAATATAAGTACTTTCGAGAATCCAATGTTCGGCGTTGGCATGTTCGATGATTCTGACGGGCAATTCTTCAGGGCTGAAACAAAAATACGATTTGATCGACTATTAAAAAGAAGAAGAGCAAAAAAAACACATTCAGAAAAAAATTTCGTTTCTATATGCATAGAGAAAAAAAGAAAGAGAGAGAAAGAGAGAGACACTCGTACACGCGCGACAGTGAAAATTTTTATTACAATGGGAAACGGTGGTAAAACATTATTGCCATTTGTAAACGTCTTGCTAATGTTTACGTCTCTTATCGCACACGATAAGACACCTCGAAAACATGGATCATAAAATACGATCGGTACGATTGATGTCTATCCCGGTCTCAACGAAATTTTCAACTAAATCAAAGAAGAAAAAAGGGATATGATGGAATGAAAGACAGGGAGAGAGAGAGATAGAGAGAAAAAACAAAGTTAAAAAAAAAAGAAAGAAAGAAACGATCACCCGCGAATTCTACGAACGTGTAAAACGACAATGTAAAACTTCGGGTAATCGTAGTCGAAGACAAAGATTTCAAAAAACTCGACTTCTGATTTCGTGATTTTCTCACGAAAAACGAGAAGGAATAAAGACGACGACGACGAAGATGAAGAAGAAGAAGAAGAAGGAGGTGGAGAAGAAGAAGAAGAAGAAGGAGGTGGAGAAGAAGAAGAAGAAGAAGAAGCTGAAGCTGAAGCTGAAGAAGAAGAAGAAGAAGAAGAGGAGAAGGAGGACGAAGAAGAAAGGAAAGGTAAAAACATAAGAGGCAAGGAGGAAGAAAGGAAAGAAAAGACGGTGGAATAAAAAAATGATTATGCTAATGCAACGTGGCCACGCTTGCGAGCTCCGCTACCACGGACTATAGTATTCGATAAGGGGGAAAAAGGGTGGGTGGGTGGTTGGAAAGAAGAGGGACGGAGTTCGGAGAGGTGGGCGAATAATCAGAAGGAAAGACGAAGAAAGATAGAAAGAGAAAGAGAGAGAGATAAAGAGGGAGAGGAAGAGAGAACGAGAGAGAGAGAGAGAGAGAAAGATAGAAAGACAAAGCTAAAGGAAGAGGACGAAAGATGGAGGTAAAGGGAATGGAGGTAAAGGAGTCAGTGAGAAAGAGAGAGAGAGAGAGAGAAGGAGAGAGAATGAGAAAGAGAGGGAGAGGAAGGAGGGAGGGAGAAGATAGAGCAAGGGAAACGGAGCTTCGGCGAAGAAGGAAAGAAAGAGCGAGCTAGAGAGAGAGGAGAGGATATAGGGGGAGTATGGGTTACAGGAGCGTGAGAGTGTTGTTGCAAAGGCCGAGAGGTCAGCGGATCACCCGGAACTCGCGCTTAGACTCTACGGAGTTTGAACGCGCGCCGATCTTGCCTTCTTGCCTTGTACCTTCGCGTCCCTCTCTCTCTTTCTCTTTCTCTCTCTCTCTCTCTCTCTCTCTCTCTCTCTCTCTCTCTCTCTCTTTCTTTCTGTCTCTCTTTCTCTCCTTCTCTCTCTTTCTTTCTCGACATTACCTACCTTTACGCGAGCGAACGAACGAACGAGCGAGCGAGCTAGACGGCGTTCCTTAAAACTTCTAGGCTTCTAATACACACCGGTATTGCATCGAATGCAAGAGAGTAAACGGGCGCGAACGGGGATATCGTACGTTCGATTCTCAAGACTCTCGACATGGTGTTTATCGTAAATATAAATCAGCGGGTATTTAAAACGCTCCGATTTCACTACGATCAACCTCGAAGACGACGAAGAGGATCCTCCGATCGTCCTTCCGTTCTCCTTTCGAAGGAGGGAAAAGATATAAAAAAAATTGAAAGATAAAAGGAAAAGCTAGTAAAGTGTCGGCTAAAGAAATCATAGAAAAATTCTTAAAAGATTTTCGATATATCGATTACATTTTTAGGAAGAGGATCATTCAAGGATTATTTAATGTTCCTTCTTGATTTTCAATAAGTCGACTCGAACGATCACCTTTAGGACGTATTAACGTTCAATTTAACGTTTCGTGTGATATAGATTTAATGCATACGATCTACATTATCGTTTCCTTACGGACAATCGAGAAGAAAGAACGACAATGATCGAACATCCGATCTCGTTCTCAATAAGACATCTTCCTTTTCTTTCCTTCTTTCTTTCTTTCTTTCTTTCTTTCTTTTCTTTTTATTCTATTACAGAGACCAGAGAGAAAGTAGTAGTTAAGAAATTTATTTTAGAACCGTCGAGGAACAACGTCGTCGTTCAACCATCGTCGTCCCCTAGAAAAAAGATAATATACGATGCGTATGTATGCAGGTATTATACGTTGGAAATAATATTTTTTTAACGCGCGTTATTTACGCGTTCGCGCGATTTGATTACAAGTTCATAAATATTTTTCATACTTTCAAGATAAAAACGTCGCCGAAGGCTCTGGCTTTGAGGTATCATAAAACGTATGCGCGCGTTTTTCGTCGTAAGTTACGAACGAAATATCCGCGAAAATAAAAATCTCGGCAAACGTTTCGATTCGAATGATCGTTCGTACGTGCGCGCGCGCGCGCGAAAAGAACGTGCGAATGACTTTTGTATCAATGATCTACGCAGGGCATAAAAAAAAAGGAAAAAAGAAAAGAGAAAAAAGAAGAAGAAAAAAGAAACAAAAAATTTCTTTCTTCTGACTCATTATCCCGTTGATCTATTCCATATATAATACTTGCTACGTTGTTCCGTGATAAAGAGATATTGATAAAAGATTTTACCGTAAGCGAAATACGCTACGTCCGGTATTTTTGGTCCGTCTACAGAGTAACCTCCCTTCCTCCCTTGCGACCCCTCGTCTTTCATACATGGTTATGCATATGTTCGTCCCCAAACACCTAAAAACAATACGGATATCATTAATTTCACACGAGTGTTCACCGACAATTAACAACGAATTTCGAACGACGCGTGCAATCTGGTTTACTATTTTAAACCGTTTACCATACTTGCCGTATAAACGATTCTTTAGCGCGAACTTTAGTACAAAAAGAGCTTATTATAATTTCATCGCGTTTTGCATAACCATGTTTGAAGAAAAAATAAATAGAAAAGAGAATAAGAGAGAAAAGGATAAACAGAAAAAAAAAAACAAGAAAGAAGAACGAAGAAATTTTCAAGGGAGGTAGTACGTAGGCGCAAATAGTTTTACGTTCGTCATCGAAAATGATGTTAATGTATTTTTTCGATGGCGTAATGTATTTTTTCGCGGGGTTGTTATCGGTGCGCTGAAAAAAAAAGAAAAAAGAGAGAAAAATGTATGCCATATTTTTTTCTTTTTTTTTTTTTGTAGATCAACCATCGCGGTTCGTACGAAGTTCGCGGGAGTTTAGGTAAAGAAATCCCGTAAACGAGGATCGCATATCGACGACTTTCTTGTAATACCTCTGCGATATTGCAATCACCGTTACTCCATCCGACGACTCCCACGTATACCCTACGTGATCGCTTTTACGTGCATCGTTACGCCGAGCCGTTTAACGTCGGCAAAGTCGGTTGGAAATTTTTTCAAACTTAACACTCGCGGAAATACACGATACCTTCCGCCATTTTTCGATTTTTACAAAGGAAGAAATTTGCTTTCTGGCGGGTACGTTCTTGTCCTTCCACTTTAGAGCAACGTACGTGTAATACAGAACACGTAAGTAAGTAAGCAAGTACTACTACGTAGGTATAGTTGCCCATTTGCCGGCATTAAAGTCTCAAGCGACGCTTCGCTATATCGAAGTCCCGTCCTCGCTTCATTTTTCTTCTCTGATATTTCATTATCTTTTAAATCGAATTTACCGGATAATTTATTAACGAGTTATCAATTACGAGTACATCGATATAACTGACTGATATATGAATATAAATATATCTACGAGTTAAAACATAATTTATTGACGGATAAAGACATTGTTCCAGACAGAGAGAGGGAGAGAGAGAGAGAGAGCAAGACAGAGAGAGAAAGAGAGAGAGAGAGAAAGAGAGAGTATTGAAAACTCGTCGTTTCGACGAAAACGACCGAAGAATTGTTTTCTAACGTGCCATCGACTTAAATTGACAAAAGACAAAAGGGAAACGCTCCAGAAGGGAAGATAAAAGCGATTCGAACAGATAGACGCGACTTTCCTATTACTCCGAAACATACCTTGTTGAAAGTAGTTGGCTTTTCGCAGAAAGACGCAGACCAAGGCCATAAGTTGCAACTGAGAAAGTCTCTGCCGTGTCGAGGGCGGTAGCGGGAGTAGATCACGTAAATTCGCGATTTCGGCATTTATCAGGTCCCTTCGTAGTTTGCTGGCGCCTTTCGTCGATTTGCTCGCATCTATCCTTCAAGCACACACCGATGCGTTACCACTAAACATACGTTCCATCGCGATTGCCGCGTTCGCATTTTCGCGCCCATCGAGTAACGTTCTTCCATTTTTCTTTTGTATTATTTTTCTTATTTTTCTTTTTTATTTTTCTTTTTTATTTTTCTTTTCATGCTTTTTTCTTTTTTTTTTTATATCTCTTACTCGAAAATTTCTCAATCTCGAATTTCCTTTAACCACGAGTAACGGCGTATACGACGAAAATTCTAACTCGCACAATCGCGAGCGAAATTACTCAGGAATATCTACGCTCGCCTCGACCAAGTGATACTAAGTGAGTAAGGACAGACATAAGAGTTAAGAATTCTACTTATCGAACGATTATCCGTCGGTTGTCGCTTCCTTTTTTATTGTCAACTTGTATCTACCATTTCGAAATGGAAAGATCTAGAAAGAAAGATTCCCGCGAAAAAGTTATTCTTTAAACTACCCTTCGTTATCAATATCGTGAAAAGTAAATACTATTATAAAAAAGTGAATAGATCCTGAGAAACGACAGAAAGATCTATATCCTCCCCCCCTCCTCGTCTACCATCGAAATTCTTAGATCGTGAATTTCCCGACTATATCGATGATGAAAGACTCTAGAGTGAAAAGTAAACAGCACGATACCAATATCGGACTTACCGATTGAACATATTTTGGTGGCCAGGAGGACATTAGCTGTTGATCAGCGGTAGACGTCGAGCGGGACATCCGGGTCGGCAGGTTCTCGCGAAACTGCAGCTACGATCTAACATCCGGGTCATAACGCGCTACTACACTGAACACGTGGATACTGGCGGAGGCTGCATCTCCTACCTCCTCCTCACCATTACCACCTCCACCAACACCTCCACCACTACCTCCACCACCACCACCATCACCACCACCACCACCACCACTACCACTACCACCACCGATAGACCACCTCCACCTTGTCCTCCTCTTTCTCTCCTCTTCCACCCGCACAAACCATTGCGCTTTCCTGTCATCTCTTTCTCTCTTTCTTTCTCTCTTTCTCTTTCTTTCTTTGTCTCTCCAGTTTGAAGCTCTTTCGTTTAATTCTCTTTCTCTCTCAGTTTCTCTCTCTAACTCCTTTCTTCGCCCCGCTCCGCTGGGTCACGATCCAGCAGTCATGTTCTTCTACCACCGCCATCGCGATGTACTAGTACCACTACCACTACTATTACCACCACCACCACTACCACCACCATCATCACCACCACCACCACCACTACCATCATCATCATCATCATCATCATCATCATCATCATCATCATCATCTCCAGCGGCAGCACACCACCAACATCATCACCACCACCACTACCACCAACAACATCACCGTTACCACCTCAGCTACCAGTAATGCCTCCTCTTCTCTACGTGCGGTTTTGCGCGCGGAACCTCCCAGCAGCCAGGACATTTTTGGCGGTCTCCTGCGAAAGTCTTTCAGTAGCCGTCACTATTACATAACCGCGATGCGATGTAATCACCTTTGCAGAATACATTCTTCTCTTCGTCTTCTTTTCTTTTCTTTTCTTTTCTTTTCTTTACTTTTTCTTTTTTTTTCCTTTTCTTTTCTTCTTTTTTCCGGCGCCAAGGACCTATATCTACGTGTTTAGATGTATTTTAATGATACACCGACACGATAATGAGATTTGCGTTGCATTGAGATTATCGGGTAACAGATTAATTATTTCTTTCAAACGATGTAAATTGATTGATATGTGTATTGTGAATTTAAAAGATTTCTTTCTTCTTGTAATATTTTTATATCTTCAAGTATTTCTGTGTTATTGAGCAATCTCGAAATTATAGGACGTGCGTTTAAGAAGGCTGCAACGTAGGAGGAAAAAAAAAGACAGCGACTATTCTATAGCACGGACCAAATTCAATAAAATAAATTTGCGATGATAAAAATTCTATGCTATGATTTATTAGCATTATTATACGAAGTTAATATAATCGAAGGGATCATTATTATTAATATGAGGAATCAGTGATATTTTATTTATACAAATATTACATTATAAATACATTGCATAACTCGTTATCATACAGTATGTTCAAATTAAATACGATCGTATATTTCGTAGAATTATAGAAGATCGCATATTACAAATGTAATTATTGAATTTATCGATTCTGGAAATACTCACATGTATGTATATTGCCATATGTTTATGATTAATATTAATAACAAAATAACTTCTTCGTGAAATTATCGAAAGATTGATATAAAATAATAATATAAACATGTCGTATAATTACACAAAGAAATTATTTTTATTGCCGATGTTTTAAATTCGTAAGAAAAAAATCATGAGAAAATTTTAATTCGTAAATTGTTTAATATAAAGATGCATGCATAACACGTACGATGCATACATTTCGCATGTATTTCATTTATACATACATTCTCGTTATTCATTAATATTTTCAATATTCGATAAATGTGTATTATCATTTACTGTAACGAACTATAAGAAATTAAAAAATTTCTCAGCCGTTCATTTTTTTTTCGTTTACTGTAAAATAAAATAATTGATTGAGACGTTATAAAAAATACGATTATCAAGTAAATAATTAAAGATAATATGTAAATGCATATATTATAAAACATTCCATTAGATTCTATATTTTCGTTGTATGCTGGAATGGCATGTAGATGATTCTGCAAACGAAGCACAAACAGTAATTGCATTTCCATTGGCTCAACAGCATATTTTATGTGCACATTGATATTGCAAGAACGCTTTATGTTCATTTTAAATAATTAAATTCATATAGAAACACTCGAGCACATTATATTGATTTTTTAAATGTAAAGAACGTATGATCAAATAAAACTAGTCATTTCGACAAAGTGAAACTTTTGTATCTAAATGGAATTCTCGAAAAAGACAGGTACATTTTTTTCTCCGTATATATAAAAGATTTTTGTATTGGCATTCAGAAACAAGTTCTTTTTTAAAAATTATGTTAATCCTGAATGAAAGTATTATTTCTGTTTGTTGTTATAATATTGCTACGATAATTATTATGTAAATCAAAAGTTATTTCGAACATTTTATCTCACAAATATTTGTTGAATAAACAAAATATAATAGACAATAAATATGAAATAAACATTGCTGTAGTATAATCTATCGTCCGTCCAAAATATTAATCTGTACATATACGAATATATGTATACAACATAGCAATATATACACAAAAAACGGGAATTCTTTCTTTCATATTTACTAGAAACATAATAGTCTTCTTTGGCACATTCACTGAAAAATCTAAAAATAAATACTTGCTTGTTAAATATGATATTAATCAAAGGACTACAAAGATCTAAAATAGACTAATAAATTATGGCTAACGAATTGATCGAATATGTGTAATACTAGCGATATAAGATAATGTATGTGTTTCTGTATTGATAGTATTTAATGCATATTTACCTAATACGAGATCCCAAAAATGCTCGTTTTTGTATAGTACTGTAAATAAATCGTTATTTAATAATGTAAGATAATCATCTGGTAATCGCAGGTTCGAATAAAAATATTGTAAACGAAATAAGTCTATGATCATATAGAATATTTCTTAATATACCATTTGATCATAAATTCTTGTAAGATAAGGTGTATTATTTACAATTTTAACATTTCACTAACTAGCTTTTACAATTTATCTCATTAACATGAGAAAACTTTTATTGACAATAATAGAAAACTGGGTAGAATTGTCGCTAAATTCCATAAGCAGTAACTATTCGATTTATGACGATCGTTAAGATTGCTATTATTTCCTAAGTACTTACGAAATATAAACGTTTAACATATTATGTTAAAATAAGAACCTACAAATACATAATGATCATTGCAAATATACATAATGCGTGAGTGAGATAACATTCTATTATCTTTACAATACTGTACAATAAATCTATGCTTTTATTTGCTTTATAATAGGAACAAATCTTCTTTTTTTTTTCTACATATATAAAAGCTTAACTTTCATTGAATAACTTTAACCTGTGCATTATAGATTTTATGCAATCTGTACATAGTACAGAATATTTAACACTAAGTATATTATATTAAATTACTCTTACATGCTTAATGTTCTTTTAATACTTCCCAAATCTACCTATCCCTGAGTGATGCATCATCGTTACTAGATAACATCATCATAGTCGTAGATAACAGAAGTATCATATTGAAGTAGATTCATAGTTAACTCCTGATAATAAACAATGTTGCTTGAGTCTCTTTAAGTTCGCTATTAGATATGCATTTTCTATAAATAAATCCTTTGCAAGCATATCAGCTCCGGCTAATCTTTTAGCCTATAGAAACGATATTACAAAAATAAAATCATCTTTATTCACAGTGTCCTATTTAAAAGTAACATATCAAAAGTAAAAAAAAAAAGAAAAGGCATACCTGTTCAGTATTTGCTTGAATTTGAATTTGTAATTTTTCTTGAGTATTATAAAGAAGACATCGTAATTCAGACACTTCTATTTGATGTTGAGACAAAGTTTCTATAATACAAATGAAATATATTTCAAAATAAATCCAATTGATTCGATGAATGTTACGTTGGTAAAAATTTAAATAATAACTTACGATGTAACACTTGTTCTATATGATGTTGCCGCTGTCTAAAATATTCTTCTAATTGACGTTTCTTACGTTCTTGTATCTGTAATTTCATATTCAGATTTTCCAGTATATTAATATCAATATTACATACTTGTTGCTGTGCAGTATCTTGCAAACATTGACAATGTAAGCTGTTTAAAGTTTGCGATTTTATTAATTCTTGTATTAATAAATTGTTTTCTTTTCTGGACATGCTATGCTTGAATTTACTTTTTTTATCTTCTTTTTCTATAAATGTACGTTCAGGAATATTATTCGATTTTTTTTCTCCCGATTCCGATTTTTCACATTTATATACATTATTTGTATCCGGTTTGATACATTGTAATTGATTTAAATGACAATTTTCTACGCAACTTTCTTCCTCTATAACTTGCGACATGAAATGATTAGAAGGCACTGAATTTTCAAATATATGATCCCCTTTAAAATTTTCTGCAACATTAGATGTATTCCCGTCATACTGAGGTGATCTCGGTTGCAATTGCATATACGATTCAACGTTAAACGAATCCATGGGAATGTGATTACAAAAAGTACAGGATCGTTGAAAAACGCTTTCATCTGAAAACTGGGTTGATATATCAATTTTTTCTGGTCTCTCCAAATCTTTTAATTTTTCAATTAAATTTTTGATTTCTTTATCTTTCTCCAAAATATCCTTCTCTGTTTGCATTTTCCATTGTTCAAATTCTCCTTCCAAATCTGAATACTGTATTACAAAGAACATCTCTTAGCTTTTTAAACAAAAAATAATTGTGTATTTATAAAAATAATGGTACAGATGAAACGTAAATTAAACTGTGTCATTAAAACATAAATAACCAAAAGCAAATTAAGTTACCTGCTTCTCCAAATTAAATGTTTCCTCTATGGGAGATAATCGACCGTCGTTTTTCACTTTATCTACTGGACTAATCATTTCTTCATATTCTGCCATTTTAGCAATAAGCTCTGAAAATTTTTCGTCACTTATTTTTTGTTCTTGTTCGAACAACTGCCTCTCTTCTTCTAATTTAGCAGCCCAATAATCTTCGCATTCTTCATATTCTGCTTTCAATAAATCAAGGCTTCCTTCTAATTCTAAACATCTTTCAGTCAATTGTTTTTTCTCAGTTTGCCAGCAATTTTCTTGTTCCTGACAAACTATATTAGTAAGAGAATTATCACTGTTAGACAAAATCGTATTATTCTTCTTATCGGATTCATTACAAGGCACACTATAATTGGACGTAATATCTTTTTCTTTTAAATTCTTCGTGTGATCCGTAGTAGAATATTCTTCTTTACGAGGTGGATAATCTCGAAGACTAGTTATTTTATTTTGTAGTAATTTAATATCTGTATTATTAAAATTGGTATCCATAGAATAAATCATTGTATCGTTACTATTATGCATTACTCGTTTCGCAGATGTTGTTTTATTACATTTAGAGACAACAAAATCTCTTAATGATTCGCTTGTTCTTTCTTCACATTCAGTCTCAAGCTCAGAAGCAAGACTTTTAGAAAAATCAATTTCTTCAGTCAATGAAAATGTATTGAACTTTGATTGCCCACAAATAATAGAAGATATTGCATCTTTATAATCACAGTTTTCACAAGAACAATCTCCACATTTTATTAGTAAATTGTTAAGATCTTTTATAATTTGCTCTTTATTATCTATTGCATCTATTTCAGCATTGTGCAATTCAACTTTTTCATTTATGCCATTGCTGCAGGATAGCTATAAAATATAAATACATTAGGTAAAACTACGTTGGAAAATATGAATTTTCACAATAATCTTATTTTTCTTGATACCTATAAGAAATATGAAATCATAACATAAAAATTTAATACATACAATTTCCTCTTTCTGCAAAGTCGTTTCTACATTGGTATTTGTTTCTGATGTAACAGCAACATCAACTGCGAAATTATTCAATAAAATGATATTGTCGTATAACAAACATCGTTTGAAAAAATAAATAAGATTATAAAAGTTACATGCAAATTTATTACCTTCACTTTTAATTGCTCGCAAATTTGTTTCACTTTCACGCGATCTTGAAATCTCTAATTTTATAGTAAGTTCATCGTTTTGATCGCGCAGGGAAACTATTTCTGACTGCAACTGTTTCATACGATCTATTAAATGCAGAACTTGTTCCTCTTTTTTTGCATCTATATCTTCAACCTGAAAGTGATAGAAAAACGAAAATAAAAAAGAAGAACTGTAATATTAAATTATAGTGTTTTTTCAAAAATACAATTTTTTTCAAGCACATTTATTTTTTTATGTAATACCTCGTCATGTTCTGCGGCAAGCATTTTAATTTGCATCAGAAGTTCATTGTTAGTTTCTTTAAGTTTATCAATTTGATTTCGAAGATTTTCATTTTCTGTTTCTAAAATTTGATTATCTTGTAAAGCAGTCAAAAGTTTATTCTTATTTTGATAGTTTTCTTGTTGCTGTGTTTGTAACTGTTGTTCTTTTACTTTCAAAGTAGTAGCATTATTTTCACGTTCTAAACTGAGTTGATTTGATAAATCTTTTATAATTTCAGAATGCTTATGCTCAATCTGTTTTAACAAATTTTGTTTAATTTCCTCTTGCCGAAAATGATGTTCATCAATTTCTTGTGCAAGTGAATTCACTCTCTCATTAGCTTCTATTATATCAACTCGTAATTTATCTCTTTCGCCTGTTATATTTTCTATCAAAATGCTGCAAAATACGAACAATATTATTGAATAAATATATCGTAGATCACTTTTTATAATTTCATAAAAATCTGCATGGAATTACGATAAAAAACTGTTGCTTATAACATACTTTAAGTTGCGTAATTCCTCTTTATAAAGAAGAAAAACACCTTTCAACAAACTAATATGAGGCTGAATATCTGTATTAATTATAGAATCATTGAGACTCTTCAATTCATCGCATAAGGTAGTAACTAAATCACTTAGATTAATACTTGATGAGTTATATCCTAAATCGGATAAAAGAGAAGCTGCATCAGAAATACCAGCCATTTTCCACATATCGGTAACAATATTATGCTGGATAAAACTGTAATTATTAATATCAATGATTCATAAAAATTATAATTCGAGTAATAAAAAAAATCAATACATTGGGCAATCAGTAAAATCGATATACTAATACGATACCCTGAATCACGATGTTGAAGTGTATCATAATCAGATTTTTCTTCGTTCGAATTTGTTAAACATTTTGGAGATATACCTTTGCAAGGCAGAATTAATTCTTCTTGTAAAATTGTTTGATTTTTAAATATATCTAGAAACTCATCTAAACTAATGAGACCATCGCTATTTTGATCAAGTTTTTCAAATATGCGTTGAGCTATCTATGAAAAAAATATGCTTATGTTTGACTGCATTCGTATATTATTATTACAAATTGTAAAAAGTGGAAATAAATACTTGTTTTGGAAGTGCAGAAGTTTCTCTATGATTAGACATGTAATATTTTTCTGCAGTATCTGAATTTTCTTTGAAATATACATTCATTTTTTGCCATAAATCTTTTAATCGATTTTTATCTAATATTAGACCTACAAAATGTATTTAACGTGTAAGAAATATAAAAGAAATATGGAAAAGTCAAATATAACAAAGCTTTATACAAATATAATATTTGTTATCATGAAATAAGATATATAGTAAATATAAAGATCACCTGTTTTTGTATTGCTATCATTCATATGAGATTTTTGAATTTCTGAATTTGAAAAGTCAGAAATTTTATCATTATCATTATTTATATTTACTTCTTGCTGTAACTGTATTGTACACTCCGTGTCACCTTGAGTCAAGAGCTCTTGTGTTTTGCCCAACAGAAGTAATAATCCACCTCGAAATTCTTGAAATGAAATTGATCGTTTTCCTGGAATACATTTTTTAATACATTCCTTTAATTCATCTCCACGATTATCAAGTTGTAATTTATCGCATAAAGAGGATAGATCCTCTTCTTTCAGTTCTGTTTGTCCTTTCATCAAACAACTTTCAAATACAGCAAGAAGCTGTTGTTCATAAGGACCATTGTTATGTTCACCCATGGCATCCTTTCATTGTTCTTTAATAAATCTTGTAAATACTTAACAGTATATCTATATTAAAAATGAATTTATTATTGATTATTCAAATAATTAAGTGTAATAAAAATTAAGGTTAAGTGCTTTAATCTCTATAAAATAAAATATACTCTATAGTATCTCAATCAAATAAAATATGCGGTATACATAAGCAATGCAACTATACTTTATTATAATCTCTATTACAATTAATACAATAATCAGATTAGAAATTATTTTATCACACTCACCTCGTTTTTATCACATGCACTGTGATTCCATGACTTTTCCGAGATAAATCTCTTAATATGAATTTATGATCAAATAGAGTACAATGTATAATAAATTCTAATCACAGTATATAACTTATTACGAGTAATGTTAGCATAAAGAAGTCTATTCCCTCACACTTATTAACCTTTAGGTTATTCCTAAGTATGTTCAATATATTTGTGTCGTAAATGGTCATAACCTACTATTGTGACATACAATTGACATTGATATACTTAATGTACACACACATGCAGATAAATATACTATCATATTAGCGTACTTAGAATGATCCGTAAATTCTAATTAATCCATTAAACTCTAACCATTGTAATCAAATTTATTATTATTTAAATAAGATGAAAAAATATTTACATTTATAAATTTTATATAACCAAAAGAAAAAAGATTTAAATTGCAACACGTCGCAATAGGTTGAAAATTCGTATCGAGCAATATGACAATATGACCATAAACCAACTGCCAGATTTGTACATTCGTTTGAAATTAAGTCTGACGCATAAAGTATGTATGTGCATACATACGAATGACACATTGCAATTTTAATCTACATAACCACATCATATAATAGAAAGAATATTCATTTAGATTTTATTTAATTTCATGAAGTTGTCAAGAATTAAGTTAATTTCATTTTATTATACGTACCAATAGGTAAACTTTTTTTTTTCTTCTTCTTCAAAAAAAAAAAGGACAGCGTTTAAATAGCTAATTTTGAATACTCGAACTACACTAAAAGAAATGAAATGAAATCTTGTCTACTAAATATAAGATTAATTTTTAAATTATTTAGGTATATAAATTGAACGATAGTATAATCATTTTTCAAAATGCAATTTTCTGTTTAACAATTAAAAAACGAAAACATTAAGCCTAATAAACTATACCTATGCACATAACATACTTGGATGGTGATTGGCTACTTCCAAACTAATATGCCGTATCTCGTATCTCTGATTGGATACTTGCAGATACTTACATATAGCTGTATTTACAACATCGCCTTAAAAATTTGGCGGCAATGAGAATTCTAGGGCAACAGTCACAAAGACAGAAGTAGATATTTGTAATTACTTATTTAGGTGTTTCGATAGAAGATTTTATGTGATAAATGTACTTCTGTTGCATATTTAAGATATGGGTATTACAGGATTATTACCATTTTTAGAGAAATCCTCAAGAAAAGCAAATATTAATGAGTTTGCTGGTGAATCTGTTGCCATTGATACTTACTGTTGGTTACACAAAGGTATATTTTCTTGTGCTGAAAAACTATCGTTAGGAGAACCAACAGATGCGTAAGTAATTACTTTATAATATGTCTCATTGTCATTTTCAAATTTTTCTTAAACTTGAAAAAATTAATATTTTTGTCAATCATTCATTTTATCTTAAAGTATGATTAACTTTTAACTTTTAACTTTTAACTTTTAGATACATAGTATATTGTATGAAATTTATAAAAATGCTTTTAAAATACGATATAAAACCTATTCTTGTATTTGACGGACGACATTTGCCAGCTAAGGCAGAAACTGAAAGCAAAAGACACGAGTATGTAAAGTTTTTTGTCGAAATAGTGTTTAAATATTATTTTATATAATATTATTTTAATATAAATATATTATACATTTTTAGAAAGAGAGTAATAAAACGTCGTCAAGCAGCAGAATTAATACGTAGTGGACAAACTGCAGAAGGCAGGAATTTATTAAGACAATCAATAGATGTAACACATGAAATAGCTCTAGGACTAATTAAAACATGTCAAAGTTTAAATATAGATTGTATTGTAGCTCCATATGAAGCTGATGCCCAGTTAGCATATCTTAATACTAATGGTATAGCAGATATTGTTATCACTGAAGATAGTGATTTAACATTGTTTGGATGTAAAAAAGTTAGTGACTTATACCACTTTCTATATAAAGAGATAATGATGATAAATATAAGAGAATGATTAATGATATATTCTAATCATAGGTGTTCTTTAAAATGGATGTGAATGGTAATGGTCTGCTTGTTGAACAAGACAAATTGCATCTTGCTATGGAAGTAAAGTCTACAGACTTTGACATAGATAAATTTCGATATATGTGCATTTTATCAGGATGTGATTATTTACCCTCACTTCGTGGTATAGGATTAGTTAAAGCAAAAAAATTTATTCGAAGTATGAATTCAGATAGTGATATATATAAGGTCAGTTTCTATGATATTATAATATAACATAATGCATATAAAAAGAAGAGAAGTTAATATTACTATTTTTACAGGCTCTTACTAATTTAGGAACTTGCCTTAATATGAAGTCTTTAATAGTATCAAAGGAATATAGAGACAACTTTATGAAAGCATTTGTAACATTCAAACATCAATTGGTTTTTTGTCCCTTACAAAGAAAACAAGTACGTTTAAATTCTCCTTCAGCTGAGGTTTCTGAAGATCAGTTACACTATGCTGGAGAAGAGATAGACCCTGATAAAGCATTACAACTTGCTTATGGTAATTGTGATCCATTCACGTTTAAAAAGCTTCACGACTTTGATCCTGACAGAAAAAAGGTGCAATACATATTTAAATATTTATTTTTTATAATATTACACTGTATTTATTTTTTTGATAATTTTTCAAAGAATTTAAATAAGGAGGATCCAGAAATGCGAAGTATGATTACAAAACATATAAGTATTTGGTCGCATAATTATAAACCAAAACAAAGTTCAGGAAACATATATAAAAAAGAAACTACAAATTATGAGCATCATTTATCCGTAAAAGAATCTTGTACTTCAGAACAAAAATCTACTAATTTAAGGAAGAGAGAATATCCTGGTAATATTTATATCATATCTAATTTATATGAATTATTGTTTCAAATTAATATAAATATATATTTTATTTCAGATGCAAATATTCCAAATTATCAGGAATTAAACGAAAAAGATATTTTAGACGCATATAAATCTGAAGAAAATATTGAATCTAAAAATGCAGTGTATTTTGCAAAAGACAATGTATCTGATGTGAATGAACAAAAATCTCCAGTATTAACTAGAAGAACGAATCCATTTGTTAAAGAAGTATCTAGTAATGAAATATCTCCTAGTCTGTTATTTAAACGGAAAAGTAAGATAAGACCTGGGCGTATAATACACTTTAAAAAAACAATTATTGATGAGAATGTAATTACAGAAAGTAAATTTTTTACAAGTACAAATGAACATGTAGATCAAAGTAATACGAGAAATAATGATAATGATATTAATTTTGAACCTGACGAACTATGTGTAGGTCATACTCCCAAAAAAATGAAAATAGAAGTAAATGACACAAAATGTGATTTAAAATATCAAACAGAATTTAATAATCCAGATAATGCATATTCCATAGATACAGATCAATCAGATCAGAATACATTAGTAAATGAAAATGAGAGTATGATTGCTAACAGAAGCATGACTGCTGAAGAAATACTTACAACGCAAGATACGTGTTCTTCAAATCATACATACGAATCAAGAAGTTCATTTATTTCAACGAACGAAGTGGAACATTCTAATTTAAGTGTAAATGAGGATATGGATAACTATAATTGTAATATGTTACAATCAAACAGTCCTTCTTCAGAATCTGATTATTCAGTTAGCCAAAATAGTGTGGAAGATAATACAAAAACTTTATTAAAATTTTCAAATATTAAATTAAATACATCAAAAGACATTAACTCTAGTAAAACGATCAAAAGGCAATTAACAAACTTCCAAATGGTTTGTATTTTTATCTACAATAAGAATATCATTAAGATATTTATAGTATTCGTATTATGAAAAGTTTAACTATATTTATATACAAAAAATACGTGTGCAAATTTCTTTAATTTTTAATATTTTTTAGAAAACCGACAAAAAAAGTAAAATCAAACGAGACCGTCGAAGTAAACAGTTATTTTCTGAGCATGGACAATTAAGTTTATTAAATATGTTTGGATTTGAAAAGAGTAAGTTTTTTCATTATAATTATTTACATATTATACATTTATAAAAAGTTCTATATTATATTTTACAGAACAAAGTTGAGGCACTAAAGTGAGAATGAAATAAACTATATCTGCACTGTATGTATATATTGAATGAGTGTTTATAAAAATATTGTTATGTATCTCTGAAAAAAAAATTGCATTACTGTTATAGGCATTATTTAAATTCTATATTAATAGCAATGATATAAATACATCTATTTTTTATATTTTACAAGAAGTAATTTATTTTATATTTATTCCTCCCAAGGTCTTGGTATTCTTACATTTTTCCAGTTATTGATATCCAGCTAAAATTATAATAAGGATATGACATTTATTTATAGACACATCTACTGAAAATAAAATTGACTGCTTTTTTTAAAAGATAGAAATGTAAAAAAACTTATCACAATATATAAGAAACATGAAACGTTTCATTACTAAATTAAAACTATTTTTACAAGACCTATCTTATTATTATATTCTAAAGTACTTATATTACATATATTGGAATACTTATTTATAGCTTGTAGCATACCTGTTTAATTGTTTCAAATTCAGATTCTAAAGTAACTTCTCCTGGTTTTTTTACTTCAACACCTACTTCTTTTGCTTCATTGTAATAAGCATTTCGCTGTCTGTATATATATCTAAAAAAAAAAATTTCATACTAGCAAAAGAAGAAAACATAGAGACCAATTATAACAAATTACTTGTAATAAATTATGTAATTATAAGCGTCATATTAAGTCGTATTATTTTATAATTCCATAATTTTTATTTTACAAAATAAGAATATATATATACCAATTCTTATATACCTTATTTGTGTAAACTCTTTAAGTCCGAACGATCCACCGACGACTAAAATTAAGAATGGAAGACCATAGCGAAACGCTTTACTTCGAAATAATGACATCACGTTAACCAATAAACTTATTCCTTAATAAACATAATAACAAATATCAATTGTAGCAATAAAGTAATATTATATAAAATATACTTTAAGCTTTATCTACTTTTATTACACGAATTTTAATCTTATGTAGCGATTAAAACTAACCTCTCCGGCTTCTACGTTAATAAATCTACCAATCAGAGTCGACTATCCTCCTCAACGCAAGATCGTAACAATGCGAGATGCAAGTCGTAGCGGTGAAAAAAATAAAATTATTACTATTTACTATTTATTTCTTACGTCGATGCATGTGTCGTCTACGAACTCGATCCTATAGCTATAAAATCAGGTAGAGCAGCGACACATCAGTATTATTTCTTTTTGTACATAAGAAAAGGAGTTGAATATAATCAAAAACATAGTCTAGGTTATATCAGCCAGTATCTTCTTCTAACATTGATAAGAATGTTATTTTGTTCTCATCTAAATACACTTGAATTGATACAATTCTTAACTTTATTTTGGCTTCGTTTGGACTCCTCAAATAATTTCACATTATGAGTCAAATAACACGATAGTATATCGACAAACATCGTATACGAAAAATAGTGTACATATTGCATTTACGATTGTCAAGTTACTGTCCTAGGGATTTTCCATTACGATCGCCATCACAATTCGCCATTATGCAACTGTTTCATGAATACCGTCCCAGATTACTGTCTCAACTAAAAATTATTGGTTGGTATCTCATAGAAATGAATCCTAATAATTGGCTATTCTCAGAAAAGATAAAAAATAACAAAAATATAAATTAATTTTTACAATCATAGATTATAGTATCGATAATTTATGACGAATCGAAATTTTCAATAGCATTCTAACGTGGGTTAAATTAACAGTTTATTTTAACTTAACACTGTTCATAATTTAAATAAACACTGTTCATTGGCGACAGCTTGATCGCCGATCAATGTTTTTGATTCGTAATCAAGAGAGAATTATATGTATGCTTGATCAAAAGAGTGTAAAAATAGTGTCAATTTTTAATGGAGAGATACACATGTCAGGTTAGAGTGAGTTTGAATGTGTACAATATACGTGTACGTATACGACTGTAAAAGAAAATAATCATTAAACTATTTTATAACAAATGTGTTTAATACCATAAATATTACAAATGATAATTAATCAAATTCCGTGTTTTGTTCACACTTGAACGAGAACGAAACTCTGGTCTTCTGTTTTGGATATGGTCAATCAAATGGATAACACAAAATCTTCAAGATACGGATTAATATCTTGGAAATTGAATAAGAAGCCTTTGGGTTTCTTATGGAAACGTCATTATCGTGAAAATGTCATAAAAGCAGATGAAAACAAATGGAAGGGAGAAGATCCTAACACTATCAACATTGCACCGTGCAAACCACAAAATAATAGCACCAACAAAATATCACACGGTTTTTTTGGAAATATTAAGAAACATTTTGCAATCTGCAAAGCTAAGCAAAAAGTAAGTATATATATATATACATATATATATATATATATACACATTATATATATATATATATATATATATATATTCAAAAACATTCAATCTTATAATATAATTTTTTCAGGTAAGCAAAGCTATCACAGCCGATCATCTTTATGAGACCCAACAAATAATGTTCAAGGTTGAAAACCAGAAGCCAGCAAAATCTTCTTTTTACATTGACACACCGCTGATCGAACATTGTCTTCCTTCTATAATTACAGATAATTCACAAGCTAATGTCATACAAAGTACTATAAATGAAAACAAAGTTAATTGCGATACTCAATTTTCTTCACCTTTAGATTGTGAAACAAATATTTATTCAAAAGAAGAAACAAAAGATCTAGAAGTACTTGACGGAGAATATGATACAAGAGATAAAATGCATATCGATCCATTACTAGAATCTCCAGCATTGCGTACTACAGATGAAAAACAAACAGTACAATATACAAGTAATACGGATGCAGAAAATGATATGACAATAAACGATGAAAGTAAGTTGAAGGCATGTCTCACGGAAGAATTGTTGAAATTGAGCAAATATGGTTGGTATTGGGGTCCCATATCTGGAAACGAAGCTGACCTTAAACTTATGTCAGAACCAGATGGTGCATTTTTAGTTAGAGATTCATCCGATGATAGGTACACTATCATTTTATATATTTTTTTATTTTATGTATCTTACATGTAAGAAACATACTTAATCTGATATTTGTTAACAGGTATTTATTAACATTAAGTTTTAAATCATCGGGAAAATTACTTCATGCACGAATAGAGCACAGCAGAGGTATTTTTTCATTATGCAACCGTGGAGAGAGTAAATCCTTTACTTCCATAGCTGCTTTAATTGATTATTCTATGAACTTCAGTGAAACTGCAGTTATTTGTTATTCAAGACCTAAATATCCTGGTTGTCCATCGTTTCCTGTAAGACTAACAAAGCCAGTTAGTAGGTTCACTCAAGTAAAAAGTTTACAGTATCTTTGTCGTTTCGTTATACGACAAAATACAAGATTGGACAATATTCACAAATTGCCCTTGCCAAAAAGCATGAAAGGATATATAGAAGAGGCGCATTATTAAGACACGAAACGATGCAATTAATTTAATACATGTTAAAAACTTTACTAATACGACAATTAAAATGTCAATGTGATAATTTTAGAGTATTGCTGAAAAGAATTAAATTTATATTTAGAGATAAATTTTTTATGTGCTTTTGCACATTTACATGACAAAAGTATTGGCAATATAAAAAAACTGAACGCACAATCGAAATAATTGCATTTGTTAAATAAATAATGTGTGCATATATACATATATATATGTGTACATAAAATTTGATAGAAAAATATATTTTATGATATCTATACGATGTAGTACAAAAGGTGCATTCTATGAATTTGAAACAAACAGGAGGAACGCATGTATATATTACACTAACAATGTCAAACGTTTATCTATTATCGATACAATCATTTATACGCACAAATTAAACTTTATTTCTTAGATTAGATTAAATAATAAAATGTGGAGTTCTTAATATCTGCATCTTGATAAAAACTTATTTTGATTTGGATCTTATAATTACAGTGCAAAAATGAACTTGAACAGATTAGCAAACATATATATATAAATTTAATGCAGACTGCTTTTTAAGATATTACATTTATTAATTTTAATCGAAAAATTTATGAAAATTAATTAGAAAGGGAAACGACGTATGTTGATAATGAAATACCTTGAACGACACGAATTATACGAAAAGTTATGAATTGCATCGCCGACTCCTCATGTTTGTTACTCGTATTATTTACAATTACCTTGTATAATCTTTATAAATATCACATAAAAACAAGCGATTCATGTTACAACATCGCTTTTACGTGATGAACGAGTACAGGTAATCTCGACTTAACAAATTCTTCGTCCTTTTACAAATTCTCATCTTTAAGAATAGTTTTTTAATTGACAAAAATAAATTATCAGCAAAAAAAGGAGAGAGATTTATCACAAGTTAAACCAATATGTGAGAAATATAAAATCGAAACAGAAATTACTTTATAAAGGCGACAACTACTCGTAAAGAAGAAAATTCTGTGACCATTTATCTTTATACATATAGCTGTTTTTAATAAACGATATTAAAATCCATTAGTCCGAACATAATAACCTTATCATTCTCCAAATAATCCCAAAACTGAGATATTAACGAGCGAATTATAAATGCTGATAATTTATATTAAAAGACGACGATAAATACGAGATGAACAAAATTCGTGAAATTATCGATTCAAAAATCAGTGAACGAATTGGGAGCTTTAAAAAAAGGAAAAAGAAGCAACAAGATCGAAGCGTCATAGAATTTTGACGAAGCCGGCCGTTGAAGGTGGATTGGTCGATCGTGGCGCATATGCCGTCTCACCGTCGTTTACTCCCTACAAATCGAGAAACGTTACGAGCAAGTGCGAACAACAGCAGCAGCAGCAGCAACAGTAGTAGCAGCAGTAGTAGCAGTAGCAGTAGCGGTATAACAACGGTAATAGCAGCTGTGACGGCGACGGCAGTGGTGGCGGTGACAGTGTGATGATGGCGACGGCGTCAGGGGCAGTAGTGTCAAATTTATCGTTAGATGCCGCATCGTGAAACATCGTAAAGTTTCGTCCGTACGTCGGTGATTAACGTCAAACGTCGGCGTGGTCTGCACAGGTATGAGCACGTAACCGAGAGAGCGCGTCATATCGACATGAAGAGAAATAAGAGTCGAGCGCGAGTTTTATTTTCTCGAATGTACGATCTGAAAGAAGAACTAAGAAAAACACGTGAGGGCATGGAAATAAGAAGTATTCGAAAATGCGAAAGAGTCGGCGATCTTAGCCGATGAGGAAACGAAAAAGGAGAAGGAAAAGGCGGAGGAAGGTTTCACCGCGCCAACAAGTGATACACGTAACACCGTTACGTGTTCAGTAAGGAAACGTAAGATAGTCACCTTTTAGAGAAGAAGGAGAAGGTGGGGAGAGACAGAGAGAGAGGGAGGGGGAGGGGGAGAGAGAGAGAGTGAGTGAGTGAGTGAGTGAGTGAGAGAGTGAGAGAAAAGGAGAGAAAGAGGGTACAGATAGATAGAGCGAAAGAGAGAATAAGCGAGTGAACGGAGAAGAGGAAGAGCAAAGAGCGTTACGAGCGTACGACGAGAGTTTCTTGAGAAGAATCGTCGAAAATAGGAGAGAAGAAAGAGTAGCGCCACGGTGCGTCGATGGGACGCGCCGTGCACGGCGTCGCGAGACGGGCGAGGTACGACAGGAACTGCGGCGACAAAAATATTTGTCGGGAAATACGGAGAAGGAAGAACGTGGAGTACGGCTCGAGAGGGCGGACGAGACCCGGTACGCCGCTACTCGACGTACTTCGTTTACCGGCAAAAGTTTCCTCCTTACTTTTCGATATTGTCATTTACGGTGTTTCGAAGTTTGGAAGTGACGACGCGTGTCGACCAGGTGGTTACGATAGCGACGACGATAGTGGCGGCGGTAGTTGTGGTGGTAGAGGTGGCGAGGTTGGTGCTGGTGGTGGCAGTGCTGATAGAAGTAGTAGTGGTGGCCCCAGAGAAGGTAGTGGTAGTGACGGTGGCGACGGTGACAGTGACGGTGACGGTCGTGTCGACGGTCGTGCCGGCATACGCGTTGATCGCCCACGAAAAACTTTGAGGACCGTTAACGGGAATAAAAAGAAGCAAGAACGAGAAGGAAGAGGAGGAAAGGAAAACTGCTGGAGTAGAAAAATCGAGAACGTGCGGGAGAAGGGAGCGTAAAACGACGACGACGGTAGACGCGAGCATCGCCGGCGCGACCGTCACCGTCGCCGACCGTCGCCGTCGTCCTCGAAAATCAAAGAAAGAGACGAAGATAAGAGACAGAGGAAGGGAAAGAACAGCAAGATCCTCCGTTAAAGGATCTTGAATGCGGTGGTGCGCGGTGACTCCCAAGGGCCGCAAGACTTGCTACGACGACGACGACGATCTAGAGGAAAACGACGATGAAAGAAAGGGCGACGGTGACGAAGAAGAGGAGAGAGATAACAGAGACGGCAGAAAAGGAGGAAAGTCTTGTCGCGTGATCCCAGTTCCTTCCCCTCGTAGCGAACCTCGAAGATGTCGTCGTCGTCGTCGTCGTCGTCGTCGTCGTCGTCGTCGTCGTTGTCTCTTAATCTCAGATTACGGCTCGCCTCGCGATGGAACCTCGATCTTAGGTATTACGACGACAACCTCGAGGAAGAAGAAGCCGCTCGGACGATCAAATAGCATAGAAGAAGAAGAAGAAGAAGGAGAGGAAGGTCTGGAGTCAAGCACGCGGGACCGTGCACGCCGCCGCTGCCGCCGCCGGTTGTCAGTTCTCTGAGTCATATCCGTGAATTACTCCCTCCTCCTCGACCTCCACCTCACCCTCCTACGACCCTTTACTCGAAGATGAACTCCATGCTGTATACCCTCTACGGGTTCGCGATATTTTTCATGATATTCTGGTCGGGCATGTGGATAGTTCACGTGTTGGCTTTGATAGCCGGCCGCTGGAAGCTTCATCGAAAGATCGCCCAAATGCCGAGCTACGAAACTCCCCTGCCTGGTGTTTCGATCATAAAGCCGTTAATGGGAGTAGATCCGAATCTTTTCAGTAATCTCGAGACTTTCTTCACGATCGAATATCCTAGATACGAATTGCTCTTCTGCGTCGAGGACGATTCCGATCCTGCATTGATGCTAGTCGGGAAACTAATTGAAAAATATCCGCAGATAGAGACACGAGTATTCGTCGGCGGTCGCAACGTCGGGGTCAACCCGAAAATCAACAACATGCAGCCGGCTTACGAGACGGCCAAATACGAGTTGGTACTTATAAGCGACAGCGGTATAAGGATGAAGGAGGACACTCTGTTGGATATGGTCAACTACATGACCGATAAGGTCGCGTTGGTACACCAGATGCCGTTCACGTACGACCGTGACGGTTTCGCCGCGGCGTACGAAAAGATATTCTTCGGTACTGTACAATCGAGGATGTACCTGGCAGCCGATCTTTTGAGAATAAACTGTCATACCGGTATGTCGGCGTTACTTCGTAAAGCGACCTTGGACGAGGTCGGCGGCCTCAAGACCTTCGGTGTCTATCTCGCTGAGGACTTCTTTTACGCGAAGTCATTGACCGACCGCGGCTGGCGAATAACCGTCTGCTCTCAGCCGGCCTTGCAAAACAGCGGGCACTGCGAGTTGCACTCCTTCCAGGCGAGGCTCAGGAGGTGGGCCAAGCTTCGTGTCGCCATGTTACCCACCACGATCGTCTTCGAACCTCTCAGCGAGTGCCTCGTACTCGGCGCCTGTGCCTCATGGGCGGCCAGTGTTCTATTCGACTGGGACTCTTTAGTTTTTTATCTTGTACACATACTATTGTGGTTCATGTTGGACTGGACGCTTTTGTGTGTAGTACAGAACGGGCCGTTGCCCTTCAACAAACTTATGTTCGTCTGTGGATGGCTTCTCAGTGAGATTACGAGACCATATCTCTTCGTACAGGCCGTCCTGGATCCTCTGATACAGTGGCGTTCGCGCGTTTACAAGCTCAGATGGGGCGGCGTCGCGGAGGAGGTCAAGACGAAAGTAAAATATTAGGATAGCAAATCGTTCTCTCTTCCCTTCGATTTTTTTCTTTTCTTCCTATTTTATTCTTACTCCCCTTCCCTTTTCTTTATCTCTCCCTCCCTCCCTCCCTCTCTCTTTCTTTCTCTCATTCGCTCTTGCTCTCGTTCTCTTTATCTCTGTCTCTGTTTCTCTCTCTCTCTCTCTCTCTCTCTCTCTCTCTCTCTTTCTCCTTTCTTTAAATTTTCACTTTTTGTTTCCTATTTCTTTTTTTTAATAATTTCTCTTCCTCATCGCGTAAAATCGGAGGGTAGTGATACTCGATAGCATATCGTGCATCATTCTGTACATTTCGCGCTACATATCTACGATATTGCAGTATGCATGAAATATCTCTCTACGTACGATGAGTTTTTTCTCTCTTCGAGTATCGTTCCTTCTTCTTTTTTTTCTATTTCTCTCTTTTTTCTTTTTTCTATATACTTTTATTTGCTCGCAAAATGGCACGAATCGGGTCGCCGCGAGATTACGCGAATTTCCTTCTGAATACGATCAATAAGAAGTTTTACTGCCGACTGAAAACGTTTGATCGATAATCGAACGGAGTAAAATCTGTGGAGAACTCGTTCGTCAGCGTACATATTATAGGAAAGGAGAGAGAGCTGGGTGATAAGTTATTGATCGCGAAGCGATATCGTGATATTAATAATAATAATAATAATAATAATAATTGTATATTTAATTTAATTCGAGACACAATAAAACGCACTGTCCTTCTCGCGACTCTGTTTAACAATTTACGATTCCAACGACACTGACGACTCTGATCGCATCGACGACTCTAATATAACTGGGTCCCTGGGGCAGTCTTGCTTAAAAGTTAGCACGATTTACGTATCATATTACCAGCAGTGCAAAGAATGAAATTCTATTATTCACCATACACACAAAACCCGATGTTTTAGAATCATATGTTCACGTTTTTGACATTCTGCAATATTGTAAATATTTTGTTTCATTATAAATTTATCGAGGCTGAGACTTCATCGTCATTTTTATCGCTATTTAACCAATTACCGTCTGGGCCGTTAGTCATTAACTGATTATGAAGTCCGACTTTATATACTTTAATGATCAATTCTTTCAATATTATTGTTAGAATGTTTTTAAGTTCGATCATGATATTATTGTTCGGCTTTTTTTTATCGTATCGATATTGTACAAGAACATAAATTCACGATCGTCATAATTTCATTTAAATATATATGCTTAGTAATGAGGAAATATATTTCACAGATACATAAATTATGTATTTATTAGGTTGAGAGATTTTGTAAATTGGACTCTTTGTTTTTCATATGCATAAGCTCCTTCTTTAGTATTATCTGAACGAAGTGATCTCAAAAAGTAGTTTTGTACAATTTTATAAAAAAAAAGAAATAATAATAATGATAATAAAAAGAATAAAAGAAAAAGCGTTTCACTTGAAAAAACGTTTAAATTCAATTGTATCGGGTATATCTCACGTTACAGTGGGAACCTGTTAAAATGTTAAAATAAAACAAATATATAAAGGAATGTTGAGAAAGAATATTAATTGGATAGTTTTAAAAATAAAAATTCGAAATAGATTATGGTGATTTAAAAAATTGATTACATTCGTTATCCTTGAAAGGACAAATTTATTCATAAAAAAAGATTAAAAGTTATTTCTTTATTTTTTTAAATAATCCGATAACACAATTCGTAGATAACTTTGATAAGACTTATCAACTGAAATGTGCTCATATTCAGTGTTGACTTCCCGGATGAGAAAAAGTTTTAATAATAAGCAAAATAAATTATTAAGGAAGAAGAAAAGCATGCGTAATGAGTCAAGTGTCGTGCGATACACGTCTTAGCTCGTAAATTAAAAATTCTCGTTTAAATGCTATTCTCCTATGTAAGAAATGAAAAAACGTATGACATAGATTTTGTTTTCTTCAATTTCTTTGATCGCACATTTTGAATCGATGACATAATATTATATTTAAGTTAGCAATATAATAGAATATTCGTTGGTCAATATTAAAAAAATTAATATAGATCGACATTCATAGATTATAACGTACATATCATTTGCTGCAAATATCTAAATACGTATATAGATACATAAATAACGAAGGAAAATCGATAGGTAAAATATACGAAAAGTAAATGATAATAAAATGCAAAGAATATCCCACGCGTGCTATTCTTGCTTATCGATATACGTACGTATGCACACACACACACACACACAGGGAGAGAGAGAAGCATGATATAAATCAATAATTTGAGAAAAATATAGAAAAGCAATACATCGAGATAATTCTCGAATGTATCATACCATTTGAACGTCAAGAAGATTTTTCAAATAGGAGTATGAATTACATAATATATTTCATTTTGTCGATAAGGGAAAGAAAACAAAACAAAAAGAAAGAAAAAATATATATATACATATATCACTTTTTTGTTGTGAGCTACAAAGTGTATCGTACAACTCTTAACACATACAGAGTCGAGCGAAGGTGTGACTGAAATGTAGCATAGTACATACATACATACATACATACATACGTACATACATACATACATACATACATATTATACATATTTACATATGTGCACGTGCTTTTACGCGTGCGCATAACGACTTGCGCGTTTTTGAGAAAAGAGAGGGTACAATGAGAATAGGAAATACATATAGTCGGCAAGTAGAAGATAACGAGCAGTGCATTTTGTATCGTGCTCCTTGAAACGCGATGATTAACAAGGACCATTTTAGATAAGACAAATATTACTAGAGAAAAAGAGAGAAAGAATCATGAATATCGAACGTTTCTTATTGCATGAACGAATCGACGATACGTTCGTTTTTCGAGAACCTCGAGCGCACTTAGAAAGAGAGAGAAGAGAGTTTGACGTAACATTTCAACAGTGAGAACGCAAGCGTAAAACAAGTGGATCGACCGATCCATGCGGCAAGTTGCAACGTTGAAAGTAATATATCGAATAGTATTTTAAAAAATAATAAAATATCTCCGATTTGTACATTGGATAATAGTATATACGTTTCTAGTGTAAATTCAAAGATACATACATATATGTATGTATATATACAGGAGCGAATCGTTTAACGTAATTTATTGTAAACCTTAGTTGTTGATAAATTCGGAAAAATTTTCCTTATAAATATGATATTTTTTCTTTGTAAATTGTTAAAATTGTAAAAAGAAAAGAAAAATATACACATGTATTATAAAAGCGGTCAAGCGTTATACGGTTCGCTTTCAATACGGTAGAATCTCGATTATTCGGATGAATCGAGAGAAATGAGTTGGATCAATAAATCGATATTAGTATATATATTTATTCGAGATTCGACAAGCGAAATCAATCTTGAGAGAGAGAGAGAGAGAGAGAGAGAGAGAGAGATGGAGAGAAAAAAGAAAAAGAAGATATCAATGAGAATAATGTATTACAAATTTTCTGTATTTCGAGGTAAAAAAAAGTTTTTTTTTATTATATGTCGGAATAATAATAAGATTCTACTGTATATATATGGTGTGTATGTGTGTGTATATATGTGTATATATTATATATACACACACACACACACACACATGCACCCATCTCGGATATTGTTAAGTAGACAAATTTTCGATTGCAATAAAGGTGCCATGATTTCGATTCTAATTGAATATTCATTGTTACGAAGGATCGTAAAAATATCCATTTCTGAACGCTACTCCCGTTTTAACTCTATTTATAAAAGGTTTATTCAAAGCACGCGTATGTGCAAAGATGAATTTGCTTGCGCGCGCTTCCTCGTATATAAATATATATAAATATATATATATATATACACACACACACCTAATACGGAGACATACAATATATATATATATATACGTTCAGACTTACGCTTATGGGCTTCCGTCTTGTGCTTGCGTTCTTACGAGGAGAGAAAGGTTTCGTCGTGCTTTCGAATCCATTCGTCGACGAATGCATCGTTTCGACGAATTGAGAGCAAGACTTCAAAATCTTTTTTTCATCTTTTTTCCTTTTTTTCTTTCCCTACTAAAACAGACTGCCTCGTCTTAATATGGAACCGCGTTGCCTACCAAGAATACTAAAGAATTCATTTCGAATTTCGCGTTATTTTTTGCTCTCCTATATATATATATAAAAAAAAAGTAGAAAAAAAAACAAAGAAAGAGAAAAGACATAAAAAAAAGTTGTTCACGTTATCGTCTCGTTAAATATTTCAATCGAATTTCACGTTATCACGATAATTTTAAACGATAAAAGGCTTTCTTGTTTGAGATATGCTTCGTTATTATCGATCCGACATTACCTAACTTAAAATGTCATTACAACTTTCCTCCCTCCTTCCCCATAGCCCTGCGTAGACAAAATTTCATTTGTTATCTGGTTCCATTTAAAAATGAGACATTCTATTGTGTTTTCATACAGATCGATGCGATTTCGATGAGAGAAAGAAAAATTAATCAAAATTTGTAATAGTATAGAAAAGAAGAATAGAAATTAATAATGAATCTTTGCGATATGATCGTGCGAAGAGGATTTCGAAAGATCTAAGTATGATATAAGAAAGTCGAACTGCAATGTGTGTTAAAGATATTCAAGATCAGCTGATCTCTTGTGTACTGAACGACGAAATCGAAACTCGATTCTAATCATGAAGAATCAAATGGTTCGAAACGTTATTTCTCGAACATCATGGTTGTTTTTTAATCCATAAATAGATGGATGGATAGATACGTAGATAGATAGATAGATAGATAGATAGATCGATAGATAGATAGACAGATTAGATAGACAACGGTTCTTCTTAAACATTGGTTCCCTAAATCCGCAAGGGAATACAGTGTAATTAGTTCTAATGCGAATTAGTTCATAGATTATACACACGCGCGCGCGCACACACATACACACAGTCGACGTGCTTATGATGTTAAAATGCAGTAAACATCGTGCCGCGTTTACGATCGATCTTACATTACATATCTAGGACAAATTAATTAGTTAATCAATTAATCAATCAATTAATTAATTATGCGAAAGTAGAGCGAAGACAAAAGGATAGTGATTTTTCTTGTCTTTTTTTATTATTATTATTATAAATTTTTTTTTCTTTTTCTCTCTCTTGCCACAACCTCTTTGTAAATACATATATTTAACGCCAATTTATACGTTTTGCTGTGACTGTCGCTTTTGGATTCGTTCGTTGAAAAGGAACGTGCCTAAGCAATCTGTGACTAAGCAAACGCTATATGGTGAAGCCTCGATTATGCGAACTAATTGGGTAATATTGCACTCTACTTTCTCGCGTTCGAACTGACTTTTAACTCGATACGAGCAAAGAATACGCAGAATCATTGAATTTTTAATTTCTGCATTCGTTTAACGAACACTTTTGTGTTTTCTATTTCTTTTCTTTTTTTGTGTAAAAAAATACTTCATCGAAAAAAAAATGAAAAAAATAATAAACAACAACAAACGGATGAACGAATACAAATACAAAGAAAAGTAAGAATCGTTGTAATTATTTTCTTGCGATGTCATGTACTGTGAGAATCATGCATTTACGACCTATTATTATTTTACGGTCATATAAACCGTACAATTTTGATTATTTTATGTTATTTTTATAAACCTTACGTTATGTTTTCCTTTTGTTTTCTAACGTGCATTATAAATGCACATATACGTGCATACGAGAAAAAATTTTGGAAAGGCGAGCAAAGAGAAAGAAAAAAAGAAAGATGAGAAAAAAAATAAAGCATAAAGACATATAAATCTCTTTCGCAAAAGAATTTTTTCCACTGCCGGCTGACACTGTCCACACGATCGATTAGTTGAAGTTCATACAGATAGTCGGGGTTTCACTGTTCTCTAACTTCTTTGGCCGAATGCATCTACTATTTTATTTATATCGATGACAAGCGCATTTTTAAACACTTGCATCGTTGTTTATAAATAAAGAAAAAGAAAAGAAACGAAAAAAAAAGAAGCTAAAAAATACACCGACTCGCGATAAATTTACAAATACTCGTAAAAACAGGATCCTTCGATTACGTTCCATAATGGCCAAATGCATCGTGTAAAATTAAATGTATTTTTCACGCTATCATATTATATTTAAATTCGCACTTGGTAATTAACGAGTATCCTTCAATAGAAACTATTTTGTTTCCCTTTAAGAGAAATTTTTTTTTATCGGCTTCTCTTATTTTCTTTAATTAGTCTTCCGGTTGAAAGTAGTTCAAAGAGTCTTACATTTTTTCTTTCTTTCTTTCTTTCTTTTTTTTTTGTTAATGAATATACCGATTCGATGCATCGTTTACTTCGTAATTCTCAACCGTAGCTTTGAAACTATACCTACTTTCTCTTTAATACGTCAATTCTCGAAGATTTATCAACCATTTCTTGTACATTCTTATTCACATTTGCTATCACTAATTATTATAGAGTTTGTGACACTTGGTATCATCGCTTTTGAGCAATTACAGTATTAATAAAAAAAAACAGTAAATTTAAATCGAATGGAACGTCTTCGAAGTCACGAACAAGTGTAGCTATTTATATACACACATGCACACATACACATATACACATATGTGATATAGAGTTCTATATAAATTCTATATAATTTCACGATTGCATTCATTTTTACAAATTTACATCGATTCCGTACGCCAATATTCGTATACTCTCGAGAACAATGGAAGTGAGAACGTTAAGAGCAATGATATGACCTCTAACGTATGTTTTGTATATATTTACCTCATGAATCCATCGTGTAAAATAAAATTCATGGAAAAATCATTCGCCATCTCTGAATAAATCTATAGAGTGTTGAATAATAATGATTAATACATTGTTGTCTATCGTTTATTTACTTAATATGCCGATCGCACCTCTTTGCTCTTCATACTCGACGAATCCTACGAACCATCTTTGTTCAATCGATTTAATCGAACCTTAAAAGGTTTATTTGCGCATTTATCTTATAATATATTGTCTTATGCACTTTTACGTTAGCGTTACGCTTCTTTGTTCGCGAAGAAGCATGACACGTGACCTTCATTCTTAGACATCACCTATCATGCAAAAAAATTTGTCGTAAAGCCTTATTGACGTTTCGATTAAAGTATATAAGTCCAAAGGTTAAGGTAAAACATAAACCATTTAGTGTCGTATTTCTACCTAGCGTAGCGCACTTAATTATTCAAGTTACAGTTAATGAGTTACCAAGAACAGGATGTCTTCTTCTTTGCTTATATATATAAAAAAAAAAAAAAAAAAAAAATCACTTCTTTATACGGACGACTATGTTTCTCATAGTTTTTAATAATCCCGTTGCTACTTCTCTACTTTCAAGACTCGTTTAAAAATTCTCTCTCTTTCTTTCCCTCCCCCCCCTCTCTCTTTTTCTTTCTCGTTCTCTCGTTTCTCTTTTCACGAAACTTTCAATAAAACTCTGAAACCTATTATTCTCTCTATACAGTTTTTCTTTTATCAAGAAATTTGCTCTTAGGAAATAAATCTTTTTCTCTTAAAATTTTCTTCTAAAAGATTTCACAAATATATCTCCCGTTTATTCTTTTCGTTCGCGTAGACATTATATGAAAGATCAATAACAGAAAGAAAACGAAAGAAAAAGAAATCATGCGAATCGTATAATAAGTAAGAACGTACCTTCGAAAGTTTGTATTTGGATTACGTTCGGTCATAAGTACACACGTGTGATTATACGATCTGTGATTATAGTGGTGTACGACGCAATAATATTTTCGGTATTTAACGTTTTCAAAAAGCACGCACGTATTGAGTTAGGTACATTACATACATACATATATACGCACGTACGTACATGTGATTGTACGATCTGTGATTAATGGTATACAACACAATAATATTTTGCTTTTAACATTTTTTTAAAACTCTCGTATTTGGATTAGGTTCAGCCATACGCGTGTAATTGTACGATCTGTGATCAATAGTATACAATGTAATAATAATATTTGCTGCTCAACCACAATGATCCCATCTAAAATGGCATCTCAACGAAGGTCACCGTCGTCTCTCTCTCTCTCTCTCTCTCTCTCTCTCTCTCTCTCTTTCTCTCTCTCTTTCTTTCTCTTTCTCTCTCGTTGAGTCTTGTTAAACGAAACTGTTGTGCGTATTACATCGTTATGTATCTACTTGCGCGTGCGAGCAATTGTTTAAAAACGACCTGCCTATGGACAAGCGGCGTCCTTAATTGGTCGTTCAAAGCTTGACTCATATACGTTTAAACAAGAAGAGGTTATCGAATCAAGTTTGGTTCTTCTTCGAACAAACAGCTGATAAGGGGAAGGGTAGTAATGGGGGAACTTCTGACGAACGATTCACCGACCTCGCGTAACATTTATCGTTCTTTCTTCTTAGAGCGTTCTCCTCTATTTATTTACTTGTACATTCAACGGAAACTTTATCGGGACGTACATATACCGAATGGGAATAAGGACAGGATACGTGACTTCTAGTTGTCCTTGTGTCGTCAGACGTATATATCTCTAATGTATGTACATACATATATTACGGTCTATAAGTCACCAGGACATTCTCAGTTCTTCATGAAACGTGATGGCATACGAGTCTCTCTTACGTAAGATATATATTGGTCACGAATTTATTCAAAGGTATTTCGTAGATTTTATTAAGAAACTTTATTGGGTCTTTATTTGGTCTAATGATTTTAATTATAACATTGGAAGCAACAATCGCTTATCGAATTGCAACAAGATTATATTGATTAGAAAAGATATATATATATATATATATAAAATATATATATATACATGTATTATGAAAATGTAACGATGTAAATTATTAGGAATTAATGATGAATAGAGACTTATAATTGTTATTAAATCAAATATACTGAAATGTTCGGTGATTTATTTATTTATGTATATACATATATATATTATTCGTCATATAAAAATTATGTTGTTTGTTCAATAGTTTATTCAATTGAACATTCTTAATAATAGCTATAACATATATCGACGAGAATTACTTTAAATCCACGAGAAATAACATGACTAGAGATCATTCAATGACATTGCGCATGTAGTAGTAGATTTAAATGTATGTAGATTGTACGTAATAGTAATGATTGCACTTGTCCCGTGAAAAAGACATAGACATAGCTTTTTATTACTTTGTACTTGGTGTCGTCATCTGAAACGTAGGCCCAAATTGTTCTTACGAAACAAGTGATCGTGGTAATCGCGGTAATTCTAACAGGTCAGCCTATAGAGCAGAGGTCTCCAACCTTAGTAGAATAATGGAAATTATTGTCACTTATTAAAAAGAAAAAAAAAAAAAAGTAAATATATTTTCTTATAATTAACAACCAATCTAATTTATTATTTGTATTATTATAAAAAAAAGAGATGAAAAAGTTAACAAATTCTATAAAATATTCATACTAACGAAGTTTTACTTGAGAAGTTTCACGTGAAGAAGTTTTACGTGAGAATATTTTTCATCGGATGAAACTGAATGAAAGAAAATGAAATAAATTCCAAAGTTTCTAAATCGTTGACATAAAACAATATTTTAAGTTTGAATCTGTAAGAGCGAACTTAGAAAAATTTTATTTAAAAAAATGTTAATGTAACAAACATATTAATCGTGATAGAAAAAAAAATAAGATGGTGTTTAGAAGCAAACGTATCGATTAGCTTCATGGTGCTTACAAACATAGAACTGGGGACCCCTGTTCTATAGAGTTTATTCATATATTTATCGCGTTAAGTGGCGAAGATTGAATCGGTGTATCCCTCGAAAATGCAGAGTGGATATTTCCGGACATTATTCTACTTTATCCAAAGCCAACGATTTAAATATATCTCATTATCGAAATACGAGAACTTTGAATTAATTGAATTTCTTTAAAAATCCAAATTAAAATTAATATCAATTCGATCGCATTGATTCCCAACGTAAAATACAAAATTTCTAGGTAAAAATAAATATATGAAAGTTATTAAAAGGGATGTTGAATCGTCGGTATTCGGTGAATAACAGTCACACGATGTATATGCCAGGGTCAGCATACGTTGGTCTAAAAATATTCAAGACGAATTCACCTCACTTTATGAGAAGAATACGGCTATTGTTTCTAGTTCCTGATGAACTCATTGTTAGTCGGGCTACTGTGTAACACCACATACAGAGAGCATAGTGCTTAATGTCAAGCACCGAACTACAGAACTACGAAAGACTACCGCGATTTCTTCTTTATTTTTCTCTACCCTTAAGCTACGATATATTTCTACGCGCACATTTTATAGTTATTACTCGGTATAAAAAATTTTTCGTAACAACGTAAGATGTAGGTATGTATTTATTGTGAAAGAGGGAAAGAAGTCAGATGAAATATAAGGGAATATCAAATTGATTATTTCTTACGTGCCAACTGATGCAATATATATACATATAGTTATTTGCTATTATTTAATAATTATCAATTAATTCAATAATATATATAAAATCGATCCAACCGAACGATTTTATAAGATTGGAAAATTTCAATCGTAAAAACGACAGAAGAAAAGATTTTCAGTATTATAAGCGTAGGAAACGAGTTATAGGCTTCGATGAATACTTTTAAATTGATCGTAGTCAATCATAGTTGAATCCATATCCGTAGGCGTTAAGTTCGTAGAGATTTCTATGGCCTTGCTCGAGTTTCATTCGAATAGTAGTAATACACAATTCTTTATATATAGATTTGATTACAAATTTATTATATTATCATAAGATCAGTTTTTTAAAATACGATCGTTTCGCTCTTCCTCGATCGTTTGTTGTTAATTTATAAAATACAAAAATGTGTAAAATTATAAATTAATTGGCAATTGATCAAAAATACAAGATATTGCTATGATCTGTGTGTGTCTGTGCGATGTGTGTGTGTGTGTATATATATATGTGTATATGTATGTATGATTGTATATAGGAACATCGACAATGTCATAACTATTATTTTCTACCATTGACGATCGTAGTATCAATCATTGATAAATATATAGACGTTTATATGTAATCGGAGATAAGAATGAGAACGACTAATTTATCGCTGAAATAATTAATGTGATTCGATATAACTTTAACAATCGTAGTTACAATCGGAATGATTCATAAAGAACAAAAGTTGGTACTTTTGATATCAGACTATTGACATATATCAATGTCATGGAATGAGATTCATTGAAATTATTAGGATATAATTAGTCGTAGAATGAAGCAATAATAGTTCTCAAATCATATCGTTAAATCGTTCCTTTACATACACACGTATGCACGCACACATAAGACTCTTCGTAAATTCATAAATTATTTTTTAATTATCATTTCTGAAAACGACATAAGTACACGTATTCGATTATTGCCTTAGGACAAACTAGAAAAGACAATATTACTTTAGCAATGGAAAGAGAATATCGCGTGCACGTTACTTCCTAAAAGCATTTCTAAGTCCTAGTTATCGATCGTCAGAAGCGGCACTCCCGAATGTATTTATCTGTGTGGGTCACACTTTGTATACATAGATATATCTCTCTTTTGCCTCTTTTATCTGTCCTACATTTATCCATCTCTATATAAAAGAAGATACTCGTTACGCGCACGAGAGAGACTTACGCACGCAGGATATAGGTATAGTCAATTACCGAAGAGGAAATCCAAGTATTTTTATCCCGAAATACATTTATATATATATATATATATATATATATATATATATATATATATATATATATATATATATATATATATATAAATGTGTCATATCTTATTTTGAACATATATATGCAGATGTAACACGAGTGCCATTTTTTGTATGTGTACGTACCTACGTGTGTACGTTTATGTAAGTGCTTTCTTGGTATATACTATCGCATATATATGTATTTACTTATCTACTATCTATCTATATATATATTCATTCATTCATAAAATTAATCTTAAACGTATTATATTTATTATCTCTTTGACATTTATATTTACATCATCGTTTCAATGCATCTATTTCATCTTAATAACGAAGACATCTGTGATCTCGGTTGTAATTTCAGTAATAAGTTCAATTACGGGCGACGTATCCTAGTACGTTGCAAAATATAAACTTGTGAATAAAATTATTATACGTGTGTATGTACATATTTTTCCTCGATAAGGAAAAAATTTAAAGGCGTGTTTTTTATTCTTTTTATTTATTTTTTTTTATGGTAATATGTCCAATTTATAATAATTACATTTGGTATATATATATATAATAATTTAAATATTATCAAGTAAATACTTTATTTTATATACGTAAATCTTTTTATTAGTAAGAGAATTTTCATTCCAAGAGAATGCTAACCAAACATCAAAATTTTTTTTTAATTTCTGTTATTGCTATCAACCAGAGATCCAGAATAAGTTTACTTAGATTGCCTGATAATTTAGCCATATATTTATCGTCAATTAATCGATCTACACCATAGATATGAAATCTCATTTTGTGTTACAGAATTGGATAAATAATGATTTAAAGCATCAATTAATCTTGTCAAGGAAGCAATATATGGCCTATAGAAAGATTGATCAATGAAATCTTTTGGGAGTGATTTTAAATAATAAATTTAATTTTGCGGTCACATTTATTAAGATTTGCGCATTAAATTTAAAATGGAGTAAGTTCTTAGCATATCAATAAGTCAGCAGTTATGGGAAACTCCTCAAACATTATTAATTTGTATAACTTGACCTTTCCAAAGTTATATATCTTGATAAATGACAATGATCCTTCTGAGAATACCTGCATCGAACTGTTGATGTAACTTGAGCGTGGGAAAGATGTGATCTAAATTAAAATTGATCCTGTAGTTTGATTATAATTCTTTGTTGCAACCCTACTATAGTATTTTGAAACACTCATTAATGACTATATTGCATATCTTATTGTTATACTATTTATCATAAATATACTAAAATTCTTGATAATTTTATGTAATAGGACCGATACTCGAAGTTAATTCAAAAATCTACGTACGCTATCTTTCATCGTAAAAAGTAATATCTCTATACTTTGAATTTTCTTTTTTAAATCAAAGTTTTGTGTAACATTCGTACATGTTATTAATTAATTTCTTTGTGATTGATGAAAAAATTGGGAAAGAAAATTCGTATCGAGTATAATTGATAAGAATTATTTATAGACAAAGAATCTAAAGACAATCTCGTGGCAACAACAGGTGTAAAACGTGAAGAAATAAAAAGATATATAAACGGAGAGTGAGGCCAGTCTACGAACGGAAAATAGCAAAAAATTTCTAGATTTGATCGATTCTTTTAGAAATCTAAATGGAAGATGTAACGAGAGAGAAAATTCTCTGTAACGACGAACAAAATCTTTCTCTATATATATACAAAAAATTTAAATACATGCATTTGATTCAAGGTGAAATTAAAACTTAGTTATAATTACGATTGGAGAACATAAATGACCCTTATCAAAATGAGATTTGTTTTTTTCATAACAGATGACTGAAAGGAAAAAAGTTATTGTAGTTTTGTTTGTTTGTCTTTTTATTCATGTATTTTTTTTCTCCTTAAAACACTTATGATACGTGTATCTGTTAAATCGAAATATATTGCGAGAAAAGATCTATCGTTATCTCGCAATCCAAGAACAAATATGGCTGTATCAACTATATATGTCTTACACAGAAAGATATAAGATTTCCTTTTCAATGTAAATTTGTGAAATCGTATCGCAATGATAAAAGTGATAAAGATAAAAAAGTTTGTCTATTCGACAAAGATAATATCAACTCGAGTCGAGATAATCTTTCGAACAAAGTGATTTCTTCTTATACAATATGTGTTATATATATATATATATATATATATATATATATATATATATATATATATATACATGTGATGTTACAAAAGACTGGCTTGGTCAAAGACGATAGATAAAGCGACGAACGAATAAACGGAAAATAAAAATTTCTTTAACGGGAATCGTTTTCTAAAAATAAAAAAAAACATATAATGATAAAAAGAAAAAAGCGAACCGATTCAAACGTGTCTTTTTTATCATTCCATTCTTTTTTTCTTTTCTTTCGACACTTCGAATATATTTTTTTTCTTAAAATACCCCGAAGGAAAATCTTCGTTTAATTTTGTCAACGCTCTATTTTCACTTTTCTCTACATCAATCGCATACTTTGAATCTTAAATATCATTTTCTATACTTCATCTAACTTATTAATATAACTATGATCGTGTGTCCGTCTTCTTTCTTCTTCCCTTTTTAATTTATATTTTATAATATCTATTTGTTACGTCGAACGATCGAACCGATATACATATGTGCCACTGTTGTATTGGAAGATGATTAATGTAAAAAAAAAAAAAAAGAAAAAGTACATAAGATAAAAAGAAATTGAAAAAAAAAAGAAAACAAATATATACAGGTACGATCCTTCGATTTATCGACGAAACGATCTCTTTACTCCTACACAGGCACTTACATTTACAAGTAGTCATGCGCTCGTATTAGGATCCATTATTAATGTCGTTCAATGTGAAACGAGAAGACCGAAATAAATATTTGTAAATGCATGTTTCGCGTTATCATGAAATCATTTAATCAACTATTTTACGTCTTATTTAACACAAGTAATAATATTATTATTTCGTTTTGAATGAATAAGACTTTTATTGAAATGTAGGCAATAAACGCAACGTATGCGGTAGGGTGTCATAAAAAGAGAAAGAAAGAAAGTGAGAGAGAGGTAGAGTGGATGAATGAAAAATTCTGAGAATGAGATAAGAGGGAGAGAAAGAAATAAAACATAAAGAAAAGTCATATCGATACTGCGTTATAGGCATATCAAAGATAAAGCAAAATGATTCTTTGGCATCTTTAGAAACACAACAAATTTTCATAGCTTATCTGTAAATATATACATTATCTAATCAACTCGACCTTGAGTAACGCAAATTGTACATAAAATATATACCGAATGATCATGCTAGTCGCATCGTTCCTTTTAATATTAATTTTATTTGTGACGTATTATACATATAGATTTGTATGTAAGACGAGAGAGACAGAGAAAGAGAGAGAGAGAGAGAGATTGAAATTGAAGGAAAAATTTAGAAACGTGCGAATCATTCCAATCTCGTGATTCATCGTATGCGTGTATGTATGTAACGTGTATTTTATGTCCGCACGTAACGTAACATATCTATCTATTAATTACGCGCTACAAAATAATGCGATCGACCACATATATAATATCGCGAATGGGCGTAAGGGAGAAGAGAGAAGAAACAAGATAAAAAAATATGATGATTAAAATATGAGGAAGAGAACAGCAGGATTGTTGGCGATCTATTTTTATATAATGCAATATTGAGAACGCGTGATTTCTGTAAATTTTCTATTTGTGCTTTATCAGCTCGTAAAATTTCGCAATTACTAGAGAATTTATCGAGGAGACTAATTGTTTGTCTCATGCGAAACGATTAATGTCTACGAAAAATGAAATGGAAGTTAACAGTGATGTGATGTGTTGTGTTGTGTTGTGTTGTATTGTGTTGTGTTGCATTGTATTGTATTGTATTGTATTGTATTGTATTGTATTGTATTGTATATTATATTATATTGTATTGTGTTGTATTGTATGAAGCATAATGATATAATTGTACGGCATTGGCGCTTCGATCTCTGCGTTTTCTTTCTCGCATATTTTGATAATCAGTCGTACACGAAAGTATTATCTCAGAAAGACAACATAAATTAGCTATAATGAAAGCTTTACGTAAATAGCAATTTTAAAAATATAAAGAAGGACCACAAATTGTTGGTCACGCGTTAACTACGCGCGTCTGACGTTAATAAGCGAATGAAATAGCATGTTAGTTCCAAAGTTGTCAGTATGTAGTTGGGTCAACAAGGTCTTGGATGATGTATGAGGATTAATAAATATTGTTTATATAATACATATATATATATTATATATATATGTTATATTATATATATAGTATATATATATATATATACATTACACATACATACACACACATATATATGTCATATTATACATATACATATTCACATGTTCCTTAATTCTTCTCTAATTCTAATTGTAAGTTAAGTTATTACGCGTCTCGCTATCTTAAGGAAGAAGCTGTGATCGTTAAAAGACACGAAAAAAAAGAAGAAAAAGAAAAAAGAAGAAAATAACAAATGAAATAAGTACGTTTCTAATATTTATTTAATATACTACGAAAACTCTCCTCTCAATGTCGCCTATTATTTTTAGTCGTTGACATTCTTATGTCGACATTCATATGTAAACAATCGATCTGCATGAACTACGGCGTGTTCATTCGGACAAGTTTATTCGTCGGTGTGAGATATTGCCTCGTCGAATTTCGCTAAAAAAAAAGGTTATTAATAAAAAGCAGAATAAACAAAACATTCCAAGTTAGACGATAATCTATATATGACAAAAAAATTTCCTCGTACGTTGTTTTTTTTAAATCTATATACATATATAAATTCTAACAAAAAAAAACGTCTATGACGTACTTACAAATAGATTGTAAGACCTGTTTTTATAAATATGTATGTTCTTTGAAACTTTATTATCATATTTGATAAGTATATTTTCCACGTAGAATCGAAAGGAATTCGTACTATAACAATAATAATGGAAGGAGGAAATCATGTAATATCAAAAGAAATCGATGCGTCACGGGTAAGGAAAAACGTTTTCGTCTTAATTAAATTCTCGTTACGTGATATTTGACTGTGTTTATACATATGTATACACATACGTGGATACATACGTAGACTATTAAGTACGAGTTTGAATTTACGAATAAATAAATTATACATCCATTCGGTAACATCACCAAGATTTTCTATAAATGAAAAATGAACAAAGAGATCCAAGATCGATATGTAGGTTAAATCGATAGAAAGAAGGCGTGATAATATACATATATCTTTTGCACGTTTATCACGCGTATTTGCGAGCGTACTCGGAGTTATCAATTTATCGTGCCATTATTTTCAACGAACTTTGTTATCCATCTTACGAGCAGAAAGAAAAAGGTAAGTTACTTTCTTTTTCTCCTCTTGCCTCTTTCTTCTCCCATAGTTTTCTTAAACTCATATTTTTTATCTCATTATTATCCTTTTTTTTTTCTTCGCTAGTCATGTCATTTTTCTTCTACGTAGAAATCATCAATAAAAAATGTCTCTATGGAGATGCACTCGTTATAAAAACTAACACAACCGATGGTATGACACTAACAAGATTTCAACGTGAGATAATCCTAGGAGAATGGAATCATAAATTTAAACGCGAAATGGTCATTTTCAGAAAAAAAAAAAAGAAACTAAAACATCGTTCGACGTATACACATTAGTTTATCTTTATAAGTTTTTATAATATAATCGACCAGTCTTTTTCCACTTGCAGTATATTGCAATATTTCCTTGTACCTTCGTAATCATTTTCGCGGAAAATTGATTTATTGCGAATTGAATTATCACGAATATTTTGGTTTCCCAATTACAAATATCAACGTTCTAGAGTCAACTATTACTCAACTTCTTAGATTAAAAATCTTAGAATTTTTAGAATTCTAAGAACATGAATCATCTCTTTGAAATGCAACAGACTTAACAAAAAAATCCACGACATAATGTAGAATACATTTTATTACTAATCTTTTGTCCAATTATTATTGATTCATGCATGCAGAACGTTCTATATGGAAGACAATATTTTTATGGAATAAAAATATAATTTGAGATTACTATAATTAGTTCTCATTGAAGATGATCTACTATTTATAAATTATAAGACCATAATAATATATATGTATGATATTTATGATTTGTAATATAAATTATTAAACTATCATCGCATTTTAGAGTATTAAAATCTTATTAAAAACTTTGTTACATACATGCACAATAAACATTCCATTGTCATAGCTCACCGAATGACTGAAAGAGTAATTATTTTCGATTGTGAATGTGTTGCGGACAAAGTCCATTTTGATTATCTTTAGCGAATTGAGCTCGCAAACAACTTTGCTTCGTGGATTTCCATGTTAAAAAAGAAGAACAAAAGAAAGTTCAAGGTAAGGGAAACATGCAAGAAATATTTTCGTATCACAAATTTGTCAGAATAAAATAAACTAATTAAAAATCAATACCAATATAAAACAAGATTACAGAGAGATACATTACAATTATTTTGTTCGCTATTAAGTAAAAAAGGAATAAAATAGAATCACTAGAATATATAGAAAATAAATATGAAAAACGTATGATATATGTATAATAGATGCAATAATTTCAGAAAAGATCAAAATAAAAAATGACCAAAGTATACCATGGAACTTAATATAATTTCGTAATCATCTCTCATTAATTTGTTTTATAAAACGAGTAAAAAATTGATACTCTTCATCTGAATAATAAGCGATATTTATAAAGAATAATTTAAAGGATCAACGTTTTCATCATATTAAAATTTTATCGAATTTTTTATCATTGAAAAAACACCGGAATTTAACATATTTTTTTCATTGTTTACTCATTAACTATTTATAGACGATAAGAAAAAGTTGACTCTTCCTCTCTTGCGTCCTTTTTCTTTTTTGTTTTTTTTAATTTTTACAAATCTTTCGATATAGTTTTATAGAAACAAAAAGTCACATTAAAAATCGCACATCTTTCAAATATTAAATATCATTAATTAGTAATCTCTCTCTCTCTCTCTCTCTCTCTCTTCCTCTCTTATCGATGTAAAATTCAACAAGATTGTCATCCGCGTTGCGATCAAACAGAAAACGTTGGCGGTTCATTTCTCATGAATATTTATTTACTATTTGTCTGCCAGTTGGACCGTAATGAAGCTGCGATTTGACGCATTGCGACGATCGAATATCAAGCTATGATACATTCTTATACATGATTATATATATATATATATATATATATATATATATATATATATATGTATATACATTAATATGTACATTCCAAACATAGTATTAAAAAAAAATATTGAAGCATCGATCTATTTGAGATCGATTAAAACATATCTCTAATGCAGATAAAAGAAAGAAGTAAAAGAAGAAAAAAGAGAAAACTATAATCGGATAGGGTATTAGCAAAACGATATGCAGCTTTATTTACTTTATCCGCTTAAATTAAAGGAACGATGCAAAGCTTCATTTTATAACAAAACGTATTACTCCCTTCTCACATAGCCATTTGTTCTCTACTAGTGGCGAATGTACCGTGCGAATAATCGGCTCGAAACATATGTTGCGCGTAAAATCGATAAAAGTAAAGCGAGAGGAAGAGAGAAGAGATCGTGCCTCGCGTTGTGAAAAAAAATCGAAACAAAACTCAATCATGAATTTATATGTACATATTATCTATGTTTACGCGTGTTAGGTATCTATTGAAAAATGATACTTGTTCTCTTTCGTTTTTATATTCTCATTATTGTTCTTTCCCTCTCTTTCTCACTCTCTCTCTCCTTCTCTCTCTCCCTCTCCCTCTCTCTCTCCCTCCCTCGCCCTCTCTCTCTCCCTCCCTCGCCCTCTCTCTCTCTCTCCCTCCCTCTCCCTCTCCCTCTCTCTCTCCATTTCTTTCTTATTCCCTTTGGCCTTTCCGTGTACTTAATTCTTCGTGATAAAGCAGCGTCTACCTAGTTTAGTAGATTTTTATCACCGATAATCGTGCACACAACATACTGTAAATATATATCCTCGTAAAAAATGTCATTAAATCGTTAGAAAAGAGCTCGCACTGTATTCTTTTGTCGATATCGAACTTATTTTACTCTATGTTTTTATACTTTTTAAATCGAGAGAGATAGAGAGAGAGAGAGAGAAAGACATGTATAATTCCATATTGAAAATGAATAAAAGGAAAAAAAATAAAAATGAAATGGATATGTTCTATACTACATACGTACATTAGTATGTCATATAAAAATAATATTATTTATAGGAATAATTTTATTAATAAATAACTATAGGAATAATTATTTGACTATCAAATATAATATTATATCGTGACTCTCAACCTTGAACTATGGAAAAATAGAGAAAAAAAAGTTACAAATCGAATGAAACTTCATATCTATGTACGACGTAGAAATCGATGTCCTATTGGCCATTGTCCATCATATGTTAGTAAATACATACATGTATATATCTTGCGTGCTTAGTAAGATCATTTGTATTGTGAGATTTGAAATTAAAGGCAAAGCTCACGAGAAAGGAGGGGGAAAAGATATAAGTAAGAGTATCTCTCTTTCTCTCCGCTTCTCATAACCTACTACTACTCTCAGCAGAATAGTACTTCGAACAAGCGATATTTATATTTCTCCGACAACACGTCTGGATATCTTTACAGATTACACTCGTACATACATATACATATATCATATATTAATGGTCTTCTTTAATTATTTATATTTGTGTAATCCTCTTTCTTAGAGAGAGAGAGAGAGAAATTTTATTCGAGCATAAAATGTCTTTCATTATTCAGTTAATATATAATTTAATCGTAATAATATCTTATTATTTAAAATATCTTATTATTCTTAAATTCATAAACGTCGTTCTCATATATAAATAGTTCGCACGCCGATACTCTGCTCATCTTAATGCTTTCTCTTAATACTTAGCTTAATCGTTTCTATATATTATTATAGAAGAAAAATAAAGAAAAAGAGAGAGAAAGAAAAGAAAAAGATTCCAATCCTTGAAGCAATTTTATACCGATCTCGCTTCTTATCGTGCTCGTAACATTTACACGATTTATACAGATTACACGAGTGCGATCTACTCTTTACTTTACGATTATCTTACTTTATCTTGCATTTTTTAATTCGATTCAACATATACACACGTCATTGAAAAAAAGTATCACGGTCAATATATATTAACTAGTTTATTTAGTTAGTGAGCGTTAACTTATATGTGTGTATAGTATACGTAATAATTTCTTAAAGTCGACGTCAGAATTTTTAATGGTTCTTAGACTTTAATTCGATTTTCATCGACAATTTCTTCGTAAGAGTTCCGGATTTTCCTCTTTCACGTGTCACCACGAATGATGACTGTTACTTGACGTAAATACGTCGATCTTCTTCGATGAGAAATCTCAAGGGTTTCACTTTTTTTAACGTCAATAAGTAACTGATAAAAAATTGACCAATGAATCATCCATACCGATGAGTCATTCGTTTCATTACTATCTACGCAAACAAAGTATCCGTTACATTTATGAGAAAATAACAATCAGTCATGTACACTAGGACACAATTTAACCGTAATTACATACATGCGATTCTCATTACCGATGCCATCTCGAACCGAATATAAACCATGAATATTTGATAGTCTATATTCATGCTTTTGCAGTTCGTTAATAACTTCGTTATTATATTTTTTTCCCTTTTTTTTTTTCATCCGTTTCTCTTACCTCAATAACGATTCAAGCGTAAATCGTTAAAGTTACTCATTGTATTTCACACTGAAAATGATCCTTTATTTTTCAACTTTTTTCTTTTATTAATTGCTGATGTATATTTTAGAGTCGCTTTTTTATAATAATTTATCAAATTACTTTATCGAATTTGATCTTTATCTAACTCATTCCATTTTTAAAAACAACTAGTTTTTATATGAAAGTACATATGTATATATCTATGTAATATATTATTAAACAAAATAATGCACAACTATATCGAGACATTTCAAATTACGTAGAAGAGGACACACCTTCGATTCCGTTGTAAATGTTATAAATATATGTAAACAAATGATATTAACTGGAGAAACAATGATTTTCAACGTAGCTAGGAATACATACTGAATTACGTATTCGAAACAACAAACAATATCACGTTTGTTCGATATTTTAGAAACAAACGTTACAAGCGTATTATTATTCCATATACAACGTTCAAAATGCATGTCACGGAAATTTCAAGTACATAATATAATTTATATCGATCGTAAATTCATATTAATTACAAATCATGACTCGAAAAAACAACTTGGTCAAAAAATAAACATTTCTATACGTTTTTTGCCCTCTTTTTTCTTTTTTACATATAAAGATATCCTCAAAGAATATATATACTTCTGTGACCATCTGTATACATTTACTTTTATCATGACCTTGAAGTTCACGAATTTGAGACGCAACCTCGCTTTCTTGCCTGATACGGAAACAGATTTTTCAAATTTTCTAAAAATTTCCATTGGAGCTACTGCGTTACTTCTATACAAATTTGATTAAATTTATAGCCTGCAAATCGATAAGTTACTTGAATTACGTATTGAACAAATTTCATTCGTTGTACAACAGAGAGAAAAAGAAACATTCGAAATTTTCGAAATAGATAAATAATACGGAGAAAAAACGATAGTAATATTGTCAAGATCAGTCACGAATATAAATCCGCTCAGGCGAGCTTCAAAGTTGCAGGTAACGATTTCATATGAGCCGCAGCATAGTTGTTAGCTCGCATTGCGATTACCTATTAACTTCTCAAGGGTAAAAATACTGCAGTATCGCGAGGCTAACGCCGCAAAACTCGCTTGAAATGTTGACAGTCGATGATATCTCTTTCAATTTAGTTTATCAATTCGGTAAGAATATGTGTATATATATGTGTGTGTATGTATATATGTATGTATGTATGTATGTATGTATGTATGTATGTATGTATGTATGTATACACACACACATGTATAAATATATATATTTTTTTTTTCTCTCAACAAATCGTTTTTATTCGAATAAACTTTCCATACACTTTGTCTTACACTTTTTACAAATTTGTTACATATATCACATATGATAGCTACATACATCTGTTACATATGTCATATATGATAGTTACAAACATCTGTTACATATGTATGTCATACATGATAGCTATGAGAAACGTTCATTACTCTACTTATCTAATTTCACATACTATTCTTTCAATTTTTAATTGTAAGTGACACATTTTTAGAATTTGTTATATTCCTTGTATATTCATATTTCTTATAACATGTTTTTATAAAATTATTGCATATATATATATATATGTTAACATATGTTACATGAGTAGAAAATAATATCTGTGCAAGTTTAAAAATATGGTTTATGATTCAATATAGCAACGCTTTAACAGATCCAAGCGATATCAAGTTTCACATATTACATAGAACGCGAATCGAACGTCTTTTCCACTGATCCTCATTTCTGTAACCGACAGCAGCATTGAATGCACATATGTATGCAACTTCGCGATAACTGTATATATATACACATACATATGTGTGTGTGTGTATATATATATATATATGTTCTAACCGCAGGTACGGACTAACTATCTATGATTTGTAACATTTGTGAATTAACAGTCTCTGTCAACTACTGTGATTACGTCGCTGCGGTCGTTTATATAATTTATTTTTCTTTTTTTTCTTCGTCCTGTCCACTTATTTAACCAATAAAGTTTTAGAAGAAATTATTATATATTAACGAGAAATATTCGTAAATTTTAAAACTACTTTTTTCCCATGCGCAGCCCTTTCATTCGACATTTTCGTAAAACTGGAATATATATTTTTCACAGGATTATCAATATTTCGCTGACCTTTACTAGAACCGGTTTTAATACATATATACATATCCAGAATGGACCAAAAGTTCGTAGGTAATTACAAAAACCAATTACTTTTTTTCGAGAATTTTTAGACTATCTTTTTTCCAGATTATATTCAGTCTAGCTTATAGTTTTACGATCTGAAAAAATTTAATACACATACGTTCGCATGTAATGCACATATACGTTCATATACAATTAATACGTTTCATGGTTATTCATTGTTATATTTCATTGTAATAGACTCGATATATAAGTCTAAAAAATATGTAATATCTGCTTATATAATTTTTGAAGCATAACTCAAACATATCTTCTTTATCAAAATACATTATAAAACGTTTTCCATTTTTTCCAAGACAGACATTTTTAATTATAATCGGGCGAATATAAATATTGTACTCATATATCTACATATATTTATCTTATATAATTAAGTATTCGTAAGATTGGATAATGTATCTCTGCAATAAACTTATCAAATATTGTCTTGTTCTTATCACGTTTATATTCAGAAAATGATAAACAATTATCATTAATAATTTTTTTCATCGGTTTTATCTAATTTCATATATCAAAATTCGAATGAAATTGACAAAATCGTAATTTGATTTTCGAAAAACACAATATAATTTGAACTAAAAATTTTGTCAGGAAATTTTTCAAAGTATCATTATACGATTATTAAAAATGAAACTAATCTCCAGTACAGAATAGTACTAAGAGATAAATGATATGTGTATTCGATTTATCTGGACATACGTAATCTTATTATCAGATAAATATGGAATCATATCTTTTAAAACTAACATGGAATCAACATGTCGTTCATTGCACGAGAAATCATATACCACGAGAATAGTACATTCCAAAAATATAGATTTTGAAAAAATCGACTTTTTGAGACAACAATATTATATTATCCTAACATCATTTTTAATTTATATACGGCTATAAAAAATGTTACGTACCACTTCAACCCTCTTATTCCTATATAACGTCACACGCCCGAAGCTGAAGCCTTCTCCTTGAATTGTTCTTCTACATATTAAGGACGGATTTTACTGAAAAAAAAAAAAAAAGTAGAAAAGATTAGTCTAAAATGTTTTAAAACTTTTATCCCATCTAGAAACTTCAGGCCCACCTTGTACATTTTTCGTTAGAAAATCAATAGAAAATATATAATACTTTATATATAACATTTCCAAAGTATTAATTCTACGATTTGTATATGAATTTAAAAAGAAAATATTCATTTTTAAGTGAAACTGTTCATGCACGAGAAAAATGTCAAAGAACTTTTTATTTTTATCTCGTCGAATTCTATCAGTCTGTTTTAAAAACCAGACATAATTAGGGGACATCAAAATGTCAAACATCAAATCGATTTTTGGAAAAATTAAAAAGAATCTTCTGTGGCCAAAAACGTTTAATATTTTACATGTATACTACGTTCACAACGCCCTCTTTCATTTCAAGCTGGTTTCGTCCAAATCCTACATTCATAAGTTTGAATGTGCCCTTTTAAGCACGTACTTGACTGCTCAGACCCTTACGTATTTAGATGCCTACACTTTTAAAATACGTAAGCATAAAAACATAGGCTGTTTAAATTATTTCTACTTGTGATAAAACTGTCGAACTTAATCTTATTAGATACTATCGTAAAATAAAAAATAAATATTGATGACCTCTCAGACTTGGATAAATATTTTGAAAATATTTATGATGCTTTTTCTTCCCAACTATGTAACGAGTATACATACATAAATATCCGCTAACAAAGACGACCTTCAGAAACGAAGAGATACGAAGAAGGATATATAAATATATTTTATATATATTTTTGACCAATCACAGAATTTGTTATTCCTTCCTTTCCAGGAAAGAGCCTTTAAGTAGGGAAATTAGAAAATCTTTTAGAACGAAAATTGTATTTCTAGTATCATTCGTTTTCAACATTTGTGATTAGCAACATCTTCGATTAATTCCAATCGAAACCTCAGACGATTTCGAACCTTCCAAGAAAACTCTAATAACGACAAATAATTGTAAGTAAATCTCAAACTTCTATTATTTCTTTTTCTTTTCATAATCATCGTCATCATTCATCAGTAAATTATTTTGATTTTTAATCCTTATTATGAATGTATCGTGTAACTTGATTATTTTATTTGTTATTTTATCAAGAACATTTCATCGACAATAATCATTTCAAGATTAGAAAAATTTCTTGATTATAAATGCGATAAAACATATAGGAAGTGATAGGCTATTCTCTTTTAAGAATTTAGTTGTTGCACCTATACACATACATACAGACGAGAAAGTACATATTACGATGTCTCTGTAGATAATTATTTTCTTAATTAATATTGCACTTTCGAATAAATAAGATTTGTATAACATTGAAAAAAAGAATCATATATATTTTTTTTATAATCGTTTATATTAAGTTTTTACGATTTATTTCATCGACAATATGTTACGCCAATGTACTGTACTTCGATTTGTCAAGGGCATATAAAATTGCAGCTTCCAGGGTTAACTAAGAATAACACTTAGACTACTAATGTTATTCTATAATTAGATCGAATATTTCGCTAGCTGGTAAAAGAAATATCCAGCTGTGTTCTCATAATTATTGAAAAGGAAAAAATTCAAGTTTATAATTTTTCAAAATTAATATGTTATTACATTAGTTATTTTACTTGAACACAGCATAAATAATCATGAAAAAAAATGAGAATAAAATATAAGTACTTTAGAAAGTAATATGCTTCATTCATTTATATTTCTTCAGAAATTTTGTTTATATATACATAATTATATTTTTTGTATATATATTAAAAAATGCTATATTACTTCATTTACTTATACTTATTCACAAATTTTTTCTTATTAATATATTTAATAAAAGTATATATATATGTATATGTTAAGAACATGCAAATTATGTGTTAATATACACACACACTCTCTCTCTCTCTCTCTCTCTCTCTCTCTCTCACACACACACACACACACACACACACAAAATACATATTATAATACTCCGCCTCTACCATTATATCATAAATATATTTTAGATTAATACATATAAAATTGTATTATTTTTCTTGAGTAAACTTACGTTTTTTAATATATCTGTTCAGCAACAAAAATTATGCAAAATATTACACATTTTTTGTTCAAATGTCCGATGTCACTACTTAAACACTAAATCTTTCATTCATAAACTTTCACAAAAGTTTGATCACTCATTATTTTTTTCCCACAAAACAGACAAAATGAAACACATATATAATCGTAATTTAGTTAAAAATTATGTAAAAAATCTTGCTTGTAGGTTGTTAGACACAGTCATATATTTATAAGTAAATAATACGTTAGTATGAATAAGAAGTACAACAGTGTCATCTAGCGGAAAGTTTCAAAAATTATGTCTTCGAATAGAAATAGTCAAATTATTTACTTTACAACCATCGATAAATTATATTTTTTTTCGCTTTTTCCTTGTTGTTGCATTTTTGCATATTCGATTATTAAAATTATTATTGTATAATTATTCAATGATAAAAACCCATAAAAATAGCATTTTTTACACAATAATAAGATAATTTACTATAATTTACAAATAAAAACATACAGGTATTCAGTGAAGTTACTAGTTCGATATCGCATTGTTAGTAATAATCATTTCGGAGATTTAAATTTTAATATGTAATATAAAAAAATATATATTACTATTACAATAACAAAAATATATGTATGTGTAATTAAAATTTGATTTATAATTTGAGTTTATTCAAAGTCGAAACAGATTATGCATGCACCAATGACTAATGACGTATTCATACGCAGATCGTGAAGATGATCGTCCCATGCAACAATATAAATTCATATTACATAATAAATTTAATTTAATATCTGGTAGCTGATGTGCAATTTTTATTTCTATATTTATGACTTTAATCGAATTTGAGCAATGTATTTCTTATCATTTGCATGAATAATTAAAATAAAAAAATACGTATTGTGCATAATTAATTTATTTTAATAGGGCCCTAAAAATTTGTAACGCCTCAGGGCCTTCGAAGGTTAAATCCTTCACTGTATGTAACGGCGCCAAAGAGATACAGATATAAAACTTTTTAAGAATAAAGGCAAAATTGTAGGTAGCGAATTGTAGATTACACACTTTTGATTGGTCAAAAATACTAATGTTTACATTTGAAATGTTAAATCTTTTTTAGTCCGTGTATAAAGTCGATTATTCGAAAATATTTGCTACAGACTAAACATGTGAGAAATCATGTTTACTGAAAATATATAAGTGTTAAAAAATGTAAGTTTCATATATAAGAAAAGAAAATATGAAAAATAATACTAGTGACATATAATATTTTCTTTCGTACTTCAGAACTAAAATAAAAAGCTGAATCTTATTGAACAATTGAATTGTTTTTGTTTTAATTGTTTAATAAGCTTTTTTTAACTCAAATTCATATTCTTGTCGTGAAATATTTTTTTCTTCATATTTAATTAAATATAATAAAAATTACTATGTAATGGAATATATACAATATATAACAAATATGCCTCATTTTTTAATTATACAGTGCTTTTTTTCTATAAAATTAAAATAATTAATTACTACAATACTATATGTATATGTCAATGATAAAACATATATAATGAATAAAATATTAGATATCAATATTTATGTAACTTTGTACGATTATTTTTATAGAATCTATTATATTTTTTACAAAATTCTGTAAAAAATTAATAAAAGTAATATGAATAGCATAAACATACGTGATGCTATTGTAAAGGCTTCTCAAATACCAAGAACAGACGAAGAGATATATTTTGTTCGACTTGATAAACCGGATCAATCTTGGATTGATCATAATATGAATTTAAAGAATATTAAAGTACCAAGAAATATACAGGTTAGCTAAGATCATCTATTTTACTTATTTATATTTAGTTATATTATATCATGTATTTATCAAAACATGTATATTAATATACTACTGTATAATAACAATATATACTCCATCACATTTAAAGCCATATATTATAATATTAAAAATTAAAAAAATATAGTTAAATATTGGTTAGTTAAAATGTTATGATTGTTAGTTATAAATAGATCATCTTTGATGTAATATCTAGAATAATATTTTTTTTTTATAATATTTAATACTGAATTTAGAAAGAATAATTACAAATATGTTTTTTATTATCAGTTAATAGAAACAGATACTTTAGATACATCGAATAATATGGACTCAAAATATTGTTTAAATGAAAATGAAATATTGTCTTCTATAAAAGCTGTAAGTGTAATACTTCAGATATTATTAAATTAATATGTAAATATTTTCTTTTCTTATAATTAATATTTTATGTAAATAAGTCTTTATTTATATATAGTATAGTAATTATATGTATATTTAATGAAGATTTATTTATGTTTTTATAAATATAGGTAAATGGTGGAATTAGTTATTCTAATAAATTTCTAGAATATCAATGGAAATTAAAACAAATGAGAAATAATTTAGATACAGAGAATATTAACACTAATATATCAAACAGTAAAACTTGCTCTAATTGTAACAGTGATGTTAAATCATCAAATGTACAGATTATTAATACAGACAAATCAAAAAAAATAGAAAATAATGAAGATTCTCATTCTATTCAAGAAGTTCTAAAACAGTGTAAACTTGAAAAGAATGCTTTAATCTTAGGACTTTTAAATAGTAAACAAATAACTATAGAAGATTTGCAAATACCAAGTAAACCAAATTTAAAACATGAAACATTCCACAATCACTCTGATCTTCAAGTAAGTGTAAAACATGTTTTAAGTATTCTTTATCATTTATATTAATAGTTCTTCTATTCAATAAATGAAAATGTTCTATTTGAAATTAGCTATTTACAATTATCATTAATAGTGTAATCTAAATTATAAACAGTTATTCAATTAATTCATTTATATATGCAATCTCATTTTTTATTGATATGAAATTCTTTCATAATAAAAGAAAAAAAGTGAATACTTTAAATTGAAGTTAAACCAAAATTTGCTTCACCAAATTATTTAATTTTTATTAGACTGAAGATATTGCTGTTGGAAATCATCTAATACAGCATCCAGATGATCCAGACATATATATCCATCCATTGCAAGTAATGGAAAAATCAAAAAAGCATACTAATTTAATGCTAGAATATGTCGGAATGAAAGAAGTAGTTACTCCAAAACAATATTATATTAATGAGACTGATAATATGTCATTTGAGTTTATAAAAAAAAATGTAGAAAATAAGTAATTATTATAAATATACCATAATCAAGATGTATTTATAAATTTAGTATTAAATATGATTTTTTATATAGTTTAGAAAGTATAATAAAATAATAACTTAGAAAGTATGCATAAAGACATTAGAGATTGATACATGAGTTCTTATATCAAAATTAGTAATATAAAGAACATCAAAAAAGTTATTTTTTTTAAACAAGTACTTGTAAGCTAAATATTTTGTCAAATTATATAAGACTTGATGATTGTGATAAAATATTTTTAATCTATACAAATTGATATTAAGATAATATAGTGTAAATAATGAAACAATAAATCTATTTTTTTTTTTTAATCTTATATGATTATAAAATGTAAAAAAACTATCTAGTAAAAAAACATCAAATTTTCAAATCTTAAATCTTAAACTAAGTTTGTTTACATCTTTAAAAAGGTTAGCAAAAATTAATATAATATTGTAAATAGCTTTATATAGTATAATTAATTATTTTCTACATGAAGTGATATACATCTTCTTGCATCAATTTTTCTTGTATAAATTTTGATATAAATATACATTTGTATTTGTAAAAAATTATTTTTTATACATACATATAAATTTTATTTTACGATTTTAATATAAAATTTATCATTATAAAGTTACAAAAAAATTACTTTTACGATTAAGTATTTACAAGTAAAAAAATATCCACTACCATTTGAATCACAGATATTGTATACACTCATAGTATTTAAATTTTGTATAAAAGTATAAAAACAAATTGAACATGCAAAATGAAATATATTACAACAGATTAAAATGGACTTTTTAAATTCTTTACTTACACATAAAAGTAATTTATATATATACAGAAAACTATAATTTAAAAGTACATTTAAATAATAAGATGTTATTACTTCAAGACATTACTTTAGAATAAAATCTAAAACAGTGTAAAGTACAAAAGAAACAATCATATGGTACAGTACTATCATTTGAAAACTTTACACTACATATAGTTGAATTTAAATTAAAACATAATGGCTTTCTTAAAAAATATTGAAAACAAGCTGTTCCACATACACAATATTTTGCAGAATCTAAATATTTTACCAATGTATTAGGTATCAAACTTGCATTGTAGTTTGTCCTGTAAAAATAATATGATTTTATTTACTGTTATCATTTATTATTAATTCAACAAAAATAATATAATTATAATAAAATATATATATAGCAAACCTTGTTTTCAAAAATATTCTTGCTGCACACTCAACAAGACTTGGTAATTGCATTATACTTTCATAATAAGGCTTAGTTGTTGAGAATGAATTTCCAGATACATCTATTTCCAATAATCGTAATTTCCTCATACTTCCTGGTAAAAACTGTAAACTGTTCTGTGATAAATCCAAATATTTGAGCGAAATTAAATTTCCCATACTTTGTGGTAAATATATTAATGAATTACAGCTTAATTTTAAATTGACAAGAGCATTGAGTTTTCCAATCTTCTCTGGTATTTCAGTTAACTGTAATTAATAAGTAAAAATTAACTCAAAATTTTTTGCTTTTATAATATTAAATTACATAAATTATTAAAATTCAACTTACAAAGTTACAACTTAAATCTAATAAGCATAAAGTATTTCTAATGTTGTTTTGGTCTAGCCATATCCATTTAGAAATAGCAGCTTTGCCAAGTTGATTTTGAGACAAAATAAGTTGTTGTAAATGAGGCAAAGAACCTAAATCTTTAGGTAAGGACGTTATTTGATTGTTTGATAGATCTAAAACTTTTAGACGATTCAATTTTAGAATTTGAAGATCAAATGATTTCCTATCTAATCCTATGATGTGTAATTCTTCTGTAAATCTTGGAAAACCTTGTAAAGTAGGATATTCAGAATTCTTTTTTACAGTTATTTTTGTTTTCTGCGTATTACTAATTTTTTTGCCATTTAAATTAGATATTGCAAGAGTTGATAAATGTACTTTTTTGGACGATGCAAGTTTTAAAACATGAATAAAACTCTTTAATGGTATTGCATCGCTCTGTATAATTAAATCATGAGGAGGTTCTTTTATTCTAATTGTTGCTTTCCCATTTTCAATAAATTTCACAAATATCATCTCTATATTATCATTCACCTAAAAATTATAAGATAGACATTAAGAAAAAAATATACATTATATACATATATATACATAAAAAATATTACCTTATATTTAGTTCCACATTTGTTCTGCTCTGTTTGTAATAAAATATATAATTCATCATTTTTTATAGATTGTCTTCCAATAACCAAATATCCACGTTGTGATTTTTTTCTTATCGATAAATTTGTCAAATTGTGCATTCGATTATTAACTTCGACATTACAATTTAATTTCATTTTTACTTAACTTTTTTAAACGGTCGTTAAATATACACAAATAAAAAAAGAATTCACATTTGTTTGAATTCACCGATATTAACAGTTCAAAGTAGTACCTAATTTGATACAATAGCAGATTTTTTTGTTTGGCGCCAAATCTCATATAACGAATTTACATCAGCTTAATAATATCCTAGTAAATTTTAACTAAATGTATACATATATATTACTAGTCGTTAAACGAAATATATGTATGATGTATATTAAGCTACTCTAATGTATTCTAATGTACAAATATATTGTCCAATAAGATTTGGACAAAAAATCAGAATTAAACTACTTCGATAAAGATGATCATAAAGTTTATTGTATATTTAAAAGATAATGAATATATTGTAATGTTGTTTTAATTTTTATGTTATATGCAATTTAATATTTTATCTCATGCAATCAAATATTTCTCATAATCAGGTACTAAATATTTTCTGAAAAGTCTTAAGATAGCTTCTGATTGGTAGGAGCATATAGAAATGTACAGTACGTATTTTCGTACAAGTATTAGATCATAAAAAGAAATTCGGAAATATAACGCATACTATCATCATTTGTGAATACATTTTCGAATTATATAATTACATATTTGCATAACTAATGTGTGTGTGTGTGTGTGTGTGTATGTATTATATGCAGCAATTTAAATTTCTATGAACTAATACGATTGATATTATAAATTGCAAAGTATTAAATCTTTCATAGACTCTTTTTTAGGGTACATAAATAAAGATAAAATTGTTGATTTAATTCTTTTATTTATTGTACTTTTTTACCACCACGTGTTTTCCAAGCTACTATAAGATTCCACGAAAAATATAAAGAAAAACTATGAACTTGAGAAGCTAAAAGAATAAACGCATACCATAACATTCCATATGGTAGACCCTGAAATAATTTTTATATAATGTAAAGCATGGTTTTATATATGTATATATATATATATATGTATATATGTATATATATATAATATTAAAATACGAATATATTGATATCTTCTATTACATTGAAAAATGATTCTGATCTAATGATTATACATTAGAATGAATACAATTAGTTTCTTTATATTACAAATGCTAACTTTAATCATTCATATGACTTCAGTTCATTGATTAAATAAATAATTTACCTGCCACAGTTGAATATCTTCTGTTTTACCAACAGTTAAATATTTCCAAACATCTTTAAAATAGTATATCATAGCATATAGAATTGGTCCATAACCCAATACAATAAGACCAATCATATAACGTTGAAGTGTCTTTATTTTATTCTTTTTAATAGCTGATAATGCAAGGAAAGAAAGTAATAAGCTTGTGCACCATATATATTCCCACCACAATGGCTGACATAAAAAAAAGTCTATATTTGTACAATGAAATTGAATAGATGATAGAAAAAATATGTACTAAACTATCATCATACATCATGTAAGAAAAACATTTATATACAAGCTTACCTGTGGTATCAATAATTCTTCTATTTCCAGAATAAAAATATCAAGCCTATCTAAAATGTCTGCTGACAATTTGGCAAGCATAACAAAGAAAAGAAGATAGTGAAAAAATATGCAATACTTTAATCGAGATTTGTTCGTCACGCTGAAAAGAGAATATATATATATATATATAAACATTATATGACATCTATAAAAATTTTTATTGCTTCATTCTATTAAAATATTAATACTTAACACAAAAGTTCTTAACGCTTTTTCTATTATCTAAAATAATAAGTACAAAAATGTTCTTAAAATTAAAAATATAAAACAATAAATATTATAGTTATAAATTACATTCTTTTACATTAATGAATAGTTTTTATTTCTTTTACATAAAAATAGTGTGACAATTGATTATAGGCTTTTTAACTTTTATATATAAACAGAACACCAAACAAAATTAAATCAGAAAACATTAGACTCCAAGGGCAAAACCTCCTGCTATTAATAGGTATACTCATGGAAACAAGGGCATACTGAGCACAATACTTGCAATCTACATAAATTGGCAATTTGTAAATTCTTGGTACACTTACAAGATGAAAATATTAATTGATAGCTTAATTATTTTATTAAAACAACACTATGATAAAAATTTAATTAAATGTTTCTATCTTAAAAATGTTTGATGCTCTGTGTGTATGTGTGTCTATATATATACATATATACATCATATATATATATATATATATATATATATATATATATATATATATATATAACTACACATCACTACTTGTTAATTTATTAATTTTTGTCATATTTTTATGACATAGGCATTTTAATACATATAATTTACTTATTTTACATGCAATATAATATATCATAGATAAAAATATATAATGTAAAATTAACGTAATAATATAATAAAAATAATAACACAATTATAAACTTAAAATTATGAATAAAAACAATAAAATCTTAAATAAGTTTTTGAGGGATTATTTTCATTGATTCTATTAATTATTTTTTTGTATACGATATAACTGATATTTACTCGAATTACAATTGTATGGATAAAAGAATACTACAATCGATGTAATTATTTAATAATATAACAATCACATTTTCCTGTATTTAATAAGCATATGCTTAATTTAATTGACAAAAGCATGGATGAGATTTATATTTTGCTCACCTGACTTGATACTGCCCTGCAACTTTTTGCCTATGATTAAAATCACTTCCATCTGTACCTAATGCTTGGCACAAAGTAACCTTCGAAGCCATTTTCTATATTCCACGTCTAAAAACACAAAACATACGTCTTACTACGTATCAATTAATGTTCTACTTCATTAGACAGCTAAATTCAAGGTTAAAACATGCGCCGAGTTATCACCGTGTGTTCGACTATTTTTGAACTTTCCCAAACCCCGATTAGAAATTGATGATTCTATTCTCAAAACTGCTCAAAATTAACCATGTCTGCACAATAATAATTTAACTAAGTAATATTTCACTTTCTCACTCTTGTACAACGAATTGAAAATCTTCTAATAATTAAGAAGGAAATAAGAATAATAAGTTTAAGTAATTCTCATATATTTAATAATTTTCTAAAAAATTAAAATCAAAAATGATCTATTTTAGTTAAAACTAACTATAACTGAACTTGATTTATTTTTGATGCATTTACGAACATCTCATAAAAGACTAACGTAAGTAGCAGAGATGACTAAAGTTTATGATATTCAGAACTAAGCATGGTAAATGTTTGAATGTTTTTTAAGATATTATTTTAATTATTTATAATTAATATATTTTTTTAATATATTTTTAAAGGAAATCTTGTATTAAGAGTATATTGTTACATATTTCGCATTTTATTTTCAATAATATTATGATGTAAACTGGGCAATTAAAAATTAAATTTGTTGTTTAATAACTTTAATTATATGTATAGAGAAATTAATAATAACAATATTTATATTTATATATTTGTTTCCTATATTTTTCTTTTATAAAATTGCATTATAAAAATTATAATATTATTTTATATTTTATGAACTTATATCTAGTTTTGATGATTATTATTATACACTTTATCTTTTTAATTTATTGATAATTAAAATTATAACATATATGTAGATGTTTTATATTTTTTAAATGTTATTGTGCTATCTAATAGTTATTATGAAAATGATAAAAAAATATTATTAGACTGGGAAGTAATATTAAAATAGATGCAATCTGTTTTGTTGCTGTATTACATGGTGTCTGTCCTGGTGCAGATTGACAAGCACAAACTTCGATTATATGAGCATCAACCTATATAAATAAATATCATTAGGTTAAAACATATATATATATGTGTGTGTATAGATTTGTCTATTAATAAAAAAAATATATATACTTGGTAATTAAAACATCCTGATGTAACAGCTATTGTTTTGTCTTCAATTATTCTCCCACAATAATGGGACATGTATATAACTGTGAATAAAAGAATGTTGATGATATTTATATTTATATATAATAGAAACAAAATTGAATTTACCTGCATTGTTGTAAATATTAGAATATTTAATACATGCAAAGCCTTTTTGTAAAACACATACACTTGTATTTGAAACAATGTCCTTATCATCAATATTCATATCATGATGCCATATTTTAGTTATATTTGGTGGACCCGCTGAAAAAAAAATATAGATGTTTATTATTCAATAATTGCACTACATAATATAAATGTATATATGTCATTTAATAGTGTAAAATAACTATCAATATTATTAATTTTAAGTTTATACTCACATGCATCATAGATTAGTGGATCTACACATGGCACTCCATTATATCTACCTTTTGTACAAGTAGTATTTAAAGAATCTTTATAAGGTATTGGTCCTGGCCAAGTAAATCGAAAACAATATGGTCTTGATTTATCAAGTCCTGTAAAAAACCATTAAGCATCATAATATATTAAACAAATGATAAATCTACAACATATAAACAACATACATTAATTATCGTATTTTTATTAATCAATGAATAAGTAATAATTACCTAAAGCAAACCACATACAACATATTAAAAATATGATTAACTTCAAAGTATTCATATTGACAGGTTCACATTGGACAGATACTTAATACTGCTATAGAACTATAGAGATAACAAGCTTTTTCTGATAAGATCAATAATCAGATAATTTGATGTCTCATATAGTTTTATATTAGAAATTATCACAAGTCATATATTTTTTAGAAAATTATATGAAAAAAACATATTTGTTAAAAAATTAGCAGATTAGTAGGTATTATAGATATGTATGTATATATAGAAAAGATATAGGATTAAAATACTCGTGATTTATTTGAATAGTCATCCAATGACTATTATATTTCATAATATTTGCTAATAATATTAAAAAATAACAACAAGCAAACTTGTATAAAAACATCATGATATTACAGGTAAATATATTATAAATTATATACTTTGTCATGAAAGCTTATAATATATAATTTTTGGTAAAAATTTTATTACAAAAATCTCATTAAAATTCATCATGTCTAGTTAATGCTTCTCCAAAATCAGTTGCCTGAGAACCAACAAAAATATCATATTTTTCTAATATTTCATCTTTTGTAAGTTTTTGATCGGCATCTGTATCAGCTTCATAAATTAAATGTCGGGCTTCTGCTTCTGCATGATCAAAATCAGCAGGAATAATCCAATTTCTTACCTATTAAAAGCATGGCAAACAGAATTAGCATATTTTTATTGAGACAAATCAATAAAATTTTTATATAATTTACTAACCTCTTCAAAATCCATATAACCATTATGATCTTTATCTCTGTACGATGAAAATTGTTCTTTCTCATTTTTGACCCATTCAGGCTCTTCTTCTTCCTCTGTACCTCTATACATGTCTCCTAAAAAATTAATAATGCATTTCAATATATGAATTGTTAATATCATAATTTACAGTTATTTCAGTTACCAATATATTCAGCTATTGATATCTTTCCATCTCCATCTTTATCAATATCCTCCATAGTTTCTAACACTACAATATCTTTCATATGATTTGCTTCTTCTGCATGCAGGAATGCAGCAAATTCATCTTTAGTAAGTGCATTGTCATTATCAAGATCAGCTGCTTGCCAACGTCTGCGATCTCTTTTAAGCATTGCTTCATAAGGAAATGTTTCTTCTTCTAATTTATCTTGATCATTACTTTCATGCTCATTAATATGTCCATAAAGTTTGATTTTATAATCTGTCCATGGAAGGTTATCTTTTTCTTCTAAATTATAAGATGTCCATTGACGATTAATATCATCTTGAATATATCGCCGCTGAGTATATAATATCCAATCTTTAAGTTCTTCCTTTGTAACAAATCCATCTTTGTCTTTATCTATTTTATCAACAATTATTCCTAGTCTTCTTGTACTTTCCTCTGGACTTAATTGATCAAATGTTTTGGCATCTTCTCCCAGAAAAGCCTCATGATCGTAACTTGGATTATGCTGAGAGTTAATGTAATGCTCCTGATCACTTAAATCCTATAATTATATTACACACACATATATATATAATAGATTTATACAAATATTTATTAGATATCATTCTTCTATAATATTATAATAAAACAAATATCGTGTATATTTATCTATAGATTCAAACTATATATATTTATAGAAATTTTTAGTTCACAATTTAATCCAATATTTCTTATATTATTTTATATATTTGATATGAAATAAATATCTAGAAATAAATCTTTTAAAGAAAAATAAACTGAGGTTACATACTTCAAAATCATTTTTATTAAGAATTATAATATAAATCAGTGACTATTTGAACATTTATATTAAACTTTCATTTCTTATTATTAATTAAACATTAAAAGAAATAATTTAAATTTTTATTTACCTTATTCAATATACGTTGTTTGGGCTCATCTTCTGGTTTTGGAATTGCAGTGGCCGAAATAGTTAGAACGAATAAAATTTGAAAAACTATAAGTTCTCGCATTGTTTTTTATATTGAAAAGAAAATATTGAAAGATTTTGGTGTGATCGATCTTATTTACTACACGATATATGAGTTTTTTAATAAAGCACGATTTTATAAGCGGTAGAACAACTCTCCAGCATCCACATCAGCAAATCTTAATGTCTTAACCAATGTTAGACCCCCACTTACGAACTCCATATTTCTTTAGAAAACTCGCACCGTAATACCGTTGTTGATCCTATAAGCGCTTGCTGTGAACGTTATTCAATCCAACAACGTTCGGGAGATGTTCTACGTTCAAACCTACGCGCTTAATTTAGGTCACTATGGAAGGAGTATGCATAGATGTGTTCTATTGAAACATTTGTACAAAAGAAATGGTTTGCATATGAATCTGTAAATTTTATGGAGTACTAAATCCTTTATAAAAAATCAAATAAAAATATATTCCTCTAGGTATGATATATTAAAATTTTTTTAAATCAGTATTAGTTTGATCTAATATATTTTGTTATTTTTCTTCCTTCTATTTATCACAATATTATTAATACAATAATCCAAATTTGTACTTATATATTATTATGTTCATGACATTAATTTGACAACAAACTTAATGCTCAAATAAGTTTTTAAATAGATATTATTTATAATAGTTATAATTGGTTAAATAAAGGTAATAACTAATATCAATAAATGTTTCAATTTATTTATTGAATACAAAGATATTAATCTTGACTTGCATCCACATTTTCTGTTTGAAGACCTTTAAAAGAGGCTACAGGAATATATGTTACAAGCGTATATAATTTATTTGCTGAATCCTCATCGTCATTCCTTCTTCTACTTAATCGAACACGGACTCTGAAAGGAACGTTCCTGTAAAAGAAAAACATTTTCCTTAATCTATATTTATTGAAAAAACTATTATTCACTCATTAAGTAAAATTGAAGAAATGAACTTTAACAATGTTTTTAAGAAAAATATATAAAGAGAAAAATTTACCTTATTCCTTTAGACCATAACTGTTTGTTGAGACGAGTGTCAATCCTTACATCAGGTGTACCCATTTGTTTTTCAGCAAATTTTCGAATTTCTTTAATTGCTCTAGGTGCACGTTTTTTAAAACCAACTCCATGAAGACGTTTATGAAGATGTACAGTATATTCACGAGTTACCACTTCATTGATTGCACTCTTTCCTTTCTTTTCAGAAGATTTAGCCATCTTTAACCTAAATAAACAATATATATATATATTTCTTTATACATTTTCAAAATAGTAACATCAATTTGATAAAAAATTTAATTTAAAATAATATATTTTCTTTTATTTCATTCACAGATGTTATATTATAACTTAAAGATAAAACATTTTTAATATTGTCAATACACAACGCATTCCTCATAATGTATATATAAATATTTTCTATCATATAAAATTATAAAGTAGAAAAAAATTTTACGTAAATTCTAGTTAAAACTTAAAAATGAACACAATTTTACCAATGATTATGATTTCGTATCAATTTAAAATCAGATGTTCTCGGATTTTATTCGAGAGAAAGTTTAGGTTCCTTCTCCGATCGAAGGTTCCGTATAAAAGAGCTAGACTCGTTCGTAAAATTGTTACTAGATCGATCAATCATCCTTGACATTGGTGACTGATTATTTATTAAATCAAATAAATTTATAATCATTGTTATTGTATTACATGAAAATTGAAATACCTTTATTGTATTATTAAAAAAGATGAATTAATAAGTATTATTGCAATAATACAAATTATAAAACTTAATACTCACCAGTGCTTACGTAGATCTTTGTGATATGATTGGTTGATGGATATAATACATATTGTATATAATTGGCTATTACAGATTAGACATTTTGAAATTTAAATTTGATTAAAAAATTAATTTACAAAAACAACAAAAACATCAAATTATATCTGACAAAATATATATATTTCTCGATTATATTATTATAAAATTAGATTACATTCAGAACATACATAAATGTATGTTGTATGTATGTGTGTGTATAATAATATAAAAATTTTATTATAAAAAGATGTACGTAAAATTTTAGTTGAATAGTAGAATGTATATATATATACATATACATACCATTGTTACACACCTTTCTTACTCTGCTTCTTACTATATATTATTTTTTTTATGGCTTACATAAATTTCTGACATCAGAGGGCGCACAATTATAATTTTTATGTAGTCGTGTTCAATATGGCGAACATGTTGAGCGTGATAGTTAATGCAGGTAATTTTAAGTTAAATTTAATGTAAATAGCTACAGTTATTATATATTTAGGAAATACGAAGTGCATGCAACTATGAGGACTCGTTAAAGTGCATTTATATAAATTTATAACGACTAAAATTGTTTATCGGTATAAGAAATATGTGAACTACGCAAGTATTACAGTTTCAAGGTCTGTATAGGGAATTGAATTTCTATAGGCAGTTGCGTTATACGTAAACAACTGGCGTATACGACATTTTTATTTACGAAATTATGATAATTTTTCGTGAAGTAATTATAGTTAGATTTCGTTAATAAAAATAAAAGTTTAATATATAACATGTTATGAAAATTATATTTAGTAGTAGATTGTTACTTTAATTTTTTTATACTTTAAATTCAGTTACAATATATAGGAAAACAGATTACTTTTAATTGTAAAAGTCATTAAATTATACGTTTCAAAAGTATCTAATTAAAATAGAGAATAGAATGGTAAAGTATATTATAAAATAAGTTTAGTTTAAAAGAGCTAACATATATACATATATATATTATGCATGCATATGTCTCATCTATATGCAAATAAGTGTTAATGTGCTTACATACATAATACGCGTGCGCGAACACACACACACACACACATGAAGCAAATATATTATATATATATTTAGAAGTATTGTATATAAAAAAAACTTCCACAGAAATATTCCATAAATTGTTAATAATGAGTATACTGAGGATTTGAACTCATTATTATTTTCATAACCAAAAATATTAATTTAAATATTAATATATACACACACATATTATTATATTATATATTATATATAATATATAATTATTTTATATATTATATATATTATTGTTTAAAAAAAAATAAAACTAAACAATAATTATTTTTACTGATTACGTATAAATTTAATTTATATTTGCAGATGTTGCTCCTGTATGAAATTGTAAACAACTACTTATATAAATAGAATGAAAACCTTATAACATATCAGCAAAAAGAAAATGTACAATGAACTACGGTGGAAATATTTCAGATTGGCATCAATATAACTCAGTGCAGACAAATATAAATGAAGTAACATCTACTGATCATAATGTGAATACAAATCACTTAGCATTTATGTCTAATGGTAGTCCATCTTCATTAAATGCTCTTAATACTGAGGGGTATAAAAAATATCAAAATGATTCTAGCTTTAGTTCAAGACATTTTCCACATATGAACAATATTTCAAATGGCTCAAATAATACTGATAACTTTGCAATACCATCAATGGTACAAATGCAAGGTTATATTGGACAATATGGTCCTGTGGTTAATAGAAATTCTGTTATGGATAACGTAAAAGCCCCAGTTGATATGAGAAATGGATCAATGAATACATTCAGTGATGACTATAGGTACAGAAATAGTCATATGGCGCTTCCTGGACAAAATTCTCATTTAAATGGTTCCAATATAAATATAAATACACCTGCCACATCTATGGGATCACGAAATAATAGTATGTGTGCAACATCTTCTGTAAGACAAGGTCCTTCATCTTTCATTCCTTGTAAAGCTTTGTGTTGCAATCCAAATACAAATATAGGCTATCAGCAATGGGATAAATTTGGAACTTACCAATCTAATACACCATATAGGGAAAATATGCGTTTACCTGGATATCAGGCAGAAAATAGACAATATGCTGATCATAATTTTCGAAAAGATAATTTTGATAATAAGGAAATGTTAAACCCTATTATTCCTAATACAGATCATAGAAGAAACTTTTCAGAATATAAATATAATAAAGATCCTACAATGTCTAGAGGTTGTCCAGCTCCATCAGGGATGATACAAAATTATCCAATTCAAAATTATAATTATCCAACAGAGTGCCAGAAATATGCTTATCCTATGAAAGAGTATCCAAAGACAAATAATATGGGTTTACAAGATGCAACTGTTTTTAAACATCCAGAACAAAATTATATTGCACAACAAAAGTACAATGCGAAGCAAGGTCAATATGCAACAGGTAATGTGTTATCCAAGACTGTGCCCACTTCAAATGTCAGTGTTGATATTACATCTCCCACACAGAATTCTTATTATACTACACAATTTATAAGAAATGTATCAACAGAATTTCCACATACTTGTCAGAAAGCTTTTGATAATTCACAACAAGTTGCTGCAATACAATCTACAGCTGTGCATGGCACTTCATCGCGATACCATTCTTATCAGCAAAAAATTGCAATGCAAAGATTTTCTATGGAAAATCATCTCAGAGAACTTGCAAGGATACCTGGATATCAATCACATCCAAAATACAAAGAATCTGTTCTTAGATATAGGGAAATATTAAAATTGCAACAATCACATGGATATCCAACAGCAGTTCAACATCCTTTAAGAATTCCACCAACATCCGTTAATGCTATTCCATCTATCAATTTACAATTTGATCAAAATGGAGTTTTAATAAATTCCGATGGTTTTCCAAAAACTCAACATACATTGAATTCAGATTCAAAACATTTAGAAAAACAGGGAAAAGAACAAGACCTATGTGCATCTGATTTATCTAATGAAGATAATTTGCATTCTAAACAATCAGTTAATCATTCTCAAAAAGAACATTCATCATCCCTATATCCAAGTGGTTTCCCAAATCAAGATCAGCTTTTAATACATAAATGTAATGAACAAACTGAGTTTAAAATACAAAAAAGTACAGACAATGCTATAAATTCAAGTAATGTTGACACTATAACTGAACAACAAAAAACATCAAAAGACTTTGCTGATAAGCCAGATCTTGATGTTCGACAATTTTTAGCAAATTGGGATGCATCAGAAGATGAAGATGATTCAAATTCCAATTTGCCAGATGTTGTCTTAAGCAATTCAACACCATTGGTGGTTGTAGAATATGAAAGTGTTGATAGCACTTCAAAAATACCTCATGATGTAAATGTGAATAAAGAAAATATCACTTGTTCAAGAAAACATGATAAAATAACACAAGAATATTCACAATCTTTAGATTCTTCTCCTCACAGTACTGAGGCCTTAAAAAATTTAAGTGAATGTAGAAATAAAGATATTACAAAGTCTGGAAATATTATACACTGTATAACAAATGGCACTGATGACATTCCAACAATACATATAGTTGATAATGTACAAATAAATAATATTTTGGAAGTATCTAATGATCAAATTATAGAAACTTTGGAACATCAAGGTCCAATACCATTTTATGAAGAAAATGTAAATCTAGAAGAAGAAATAAGAACATGTGATGAAAAGAAGAATGATTCTGCAAATATAGAAATTTTGAACAAAGATACGTATACTAGCAATGATACTTTGTCTGAGAAAGATAGAAAGTCTTCAATCCAGAATAATAATAATCAAGAGTTAAATGCTTTGGAGACAGCATCAAAAACTAATTTGGATAGGCAAACCACAAACTTACAGAAACAAAATAGTTTTGCAAGTGAGGAATCACACAACACAGATGATATCAGTCTACCTGATTTGCCTACAACTGAGTGTACTCCAATATCTACTACTCTGAACACACCTATTCATTCAGATAGTGAAGAACCATCAGGACGTGTGTCATCTATATCTTCCAATCCTATAGAAATTATACAAAATAGTCCAATAATCAGCTTTACTCATTCACCAATTAAAATTGGATCTTATGAACATTTAGATGATACTGTTATTTCTAAAGAAAATACTTTACTACAATTTAATTTAGAAGAAGTAAATCCATCTAATAATAACAGTATTAATGCATTTGAAAATACTATAACTTCTAACAATTTTAATAAATCTGTTAATGCATCCAAAAGTGATGTTATTGAAGTATGCAAAAATAATAAATCACAAACTAGTTCTAATAAAAATTCAGCTATAGTAAATATGAAAAAAGTAGAGAATAAAGAATTCAATGAAAAAGCTCCTGATGTATGTGAATCTTCAGTAACTGAGTATGAATCAGAAAGTGCGCCAATGGATCTACAAAAAAATTCTATACAAAATTCCAAAAATGCAAGCATTGAAAAAATCAATAATGATAGATTTCAAAGTGCTACACATTCTTCAAAACCTATAAATTATAAAGTATCAATACCGATTGAAACTTCCAAATCTACATTAAAAAATAGATTAAATGAAAATAAACAGCAACATATGATAAATACTATTCAACATAATGATAAACATCCTGAAATTAATATTGAAACAAAGAAACAGTCTAAGTGTCTATTTGTAACTAAATTACAGCAGAGCACTTCTAATGATAAAAATACAATATCATTGATTTCAGGGGAAAATGTGGAGGAAGGACACACACTAGTACGGTATGTGGAAAAGAACACTTCATCAAATATTAAAAATATTGTATCTATTCCAAATATAAACATATACACATCTAGTGCTGACAAATTGCAACATATGAATACTGTATCAATACCAAAAAAGTGTCTAGATGTGTTAACAAATAATAAATTACATTCTAAAACTCCTCAAAATGTTTGTATAAGTAAAGAAAAGGATAAAGAAAGTTTCTCCAAAGATGTTCAAAATAAGTTTAAGAATCAAGAACTTACAAAGACTTCTGACATACAATCATCTTCTATGGACAATTCTGGTTTATCTAACTTAGAAATTTTACCAGATCATGTAACAATTCATAAAACATGCTCAGTCTCTAATAGTAAAAACAATAGTGACATGAAAAATGATACAATAAATAGAAAAGAAGATGATAGTGAATTTATTTTTGTAAAACAAGGAAAATCTGTACCTATTTCTAAAAAGATACATGATCAGTCACAAAAAAGTGATGAACCATGTAAAATAAATTCAAATGTTTCTCAGGGAAATCATAACAGAAATAAAATTTTAGAGAAAAATAAACCTGAACTATTACAAGAGGATTTTAATATTGACAAAGTTAATGTAATCAATAATACACAAAAACAAGATTTTAAAGAATACATGTCAGCAAGCAATGACTTGTTGCATCTTGATAAATGCATTGATAATAATAGCCATTTGGGAAATAATTATTTTAATAAAAGACCTACATCACAATTAACAGGTACTCAATTTCAACAGCATTATTCTGCAATAGAAGATACCCAAGCATTAGAGAAAAATACAAATTTAAAAAATAAAATAGATTCAGGTCATACACCATCTTCTATGACTACTATCTGTTCTATTACTTCAGAAAAATCAGAACAGGAACAGCTATACACTGTTTCCAAGAGTTTTGCAACAAAAAACGTAAATTCTGATTTTGAAATCCAAGTTACAAATGTTAATTTAAAATTTACAGATAATGATATATGCAAAGAAGTAGTCACTTTGAGGGATAAGAAACAAGAAAATTTGAATAATTGCTCTGATGGAATTAAAATTGAAATAAATCTATTGTGTGCAGAACGTAATGCTAAAGAAAAGTTATTGCAACAAGAGCCTATAAATGTGGACAATGAAATTATGGATCAATCAAACAATTCTGTATACAGTAACAAAAGTACTTGCTTAGCAAATTTAAAAGAATATAACACATTACCTCATGAAAAATTGGATACAGAAAAAGGAAATAACAAAATTGATGAAATCATTGACCATGATCAAAGTCAAAGTACAGATATTATTTCTTATGAAAACGTGGAAAATACAATGAAGGAACAGGAAGAGCCTCTTAGTTTAATAGTTCGAAATAAAACATTACAAGCAAATAAAGAAGAATCACTACCTCAAGAATTTTCAAAAGGAAATGACACATTGTCAAAGGATATATTAAATAGATCTAGAAATTGTACAGGAGATAATAATTATATAGAAGTTGTTCAAGAAACTAAATTCACTAATACTTCTAATGGAAGAAAGAAACAACATACATCATTGAGTTCTGTTGATAAACCTGATGATTTAAAAGATGAAAGTACATGCTATGTTAAAACTAATGATCTATTCAATAACATCAATCAGGAAAATGAACCCTCTAATATAATTTACAGTTGTACTACATCTGGTAATGTAAATTACATGCAAAATAGTGCAAATACTGAGCGGATATCAAAATTGTATAATGCACAGAAAAATAAAATGAAAGATCTATCTTCTGTCTCACACAGATATAAAGATAGAAAAGATGAAGAAGATGACAGTTCATCTGATAAAAATGATGATATGCCAAATATTGTAACAATACATGTTAAAACTGACAACATGAACAACGAAAAATTTGCAGAACTTGATTTTACAAATTTTGACCTATTTTCTAATGAAAGTAATAAGAGCAATGATAATGACCCAGGAAAATGGAGACGTCCTATAACTCCTATAGTAAATCAGACATTAGAAGAGTGTGACTTATATGGAAGTACTAGTGGTTATGTAAATCCTATTTTTACTAATATAGAAGAATCAAATAACAGAAACGAAGTTCCTATATATAGAACTAAAGATGGGAAAATAACTTATAGCCCTAATCCCAAAGCTTTATTTTTGGAAAATAAAGAAAGAGCTCATTGTACTAAAGAAGAATATTCACCATATAAATATAATAATCATTTGAAAATGTATACTTCTGTTAAAAAGGAGAAAGATATAAGTAATTATAAGGAAAGGGTACCATTGGAATCTAATAATACGAAAATTGCTTGGAGTGAGTCAACTCAAAAAGGTTTTTCTGAATTTACTAACGAGAATGATAACAGTCAAAAAAATGTTCAGTCCATGAAACATCCAAGATCACTGAGTTTAAAACATTATCATAAAATAGAAAAACAATATAATAGTATAACTGATAATCAAGTACATAGAGAGTACAATAAAAGTCTTTCTACTTTTAAATGTGAAGAAGAAAAAGAACATGATAATGAGAATAATCGTAATAGTCATAAAGATAGTTTAAAAAATGAGGTGGTTATAGATGAACCTGAAAGTCATGAAAAGAATTTAAAAAATATCTTTGATAATAATATTCATTCAGAAGAAAAGAATATAAAAAAAACAGAAATGCTAGGAACAACTGAAGCAAATACTATGTATCACAATACAAAAAATAATAACTATACCCAAAAAAGTAGTCATAATGATACATTTTCTTCACATACGTCTACTGATACCTTTGTAGAAAAAATCAGTTCAACTGAAACCTGTGATATTAAATCGAAATACTGCGATATAATTAAGGAGTCAATTGTGCCTTATGAAATATGTGATCAGACAGTTAGTGAATATTCTGTAAACCAAAGTAATAATTTAACAAATGAAAAATCAAATTCTATTACGAAATTAGAAAAGAAAGGGCTTAAGCCTAATTTAGATCGACTCAAATCTTCAGAATTGTGTTTGGAAGAAAATCGTTTTAAAGGCAAAAGATATTACACTAATAGTATAATGAAACATAATTCATTTCCTGAAGATTCAGACTATTTTACTGAAAAGAAGATTGATCCAAATGTCATTCATATTGAAACAGAAAATATCTGTGTAGACATTACAAAAAAACCAGAATCACAAATTACTTCTGAGATATCCAAATATAAGAGACGTTATGAACATTTCCCTGTGAAATGTGAAATGGATTCAGATGAAAATACTGAAAATTTTGAAGCAGAATTTGAAAATACAAGAGATATTTTAAAATATGCAAATACAGAGAATATTCTAATCTCTAAAAAAGATGTTCTTCTCACAACAACATTAGATATAGAATGTTCAGATTCCTTGAAACAATTGGATAGTACTAAGCAAAAATCAAAAATAGAATATCAGGATGAAAGCAATGGTGAAATAGAAAATACGAATTTTTCATTACAAAACGAAGTATCTAAAAGTAATGAGGATGAAAATTTGAATCAACAAATTACAGAAGCCAATATTTTCTATAATGATAATAATAGTACTATTTCTGAAAAAGGTTGGAGACGTTTACCTTCAAATTGCTTCAAAAATGATGAAATAGAAATTATGGAAAGTGACATAATTAGTCACAATAATTTTGACAATGAAGTGAATATAATTCATGGAGAGTCTACACATATGCCACAAATGAAAAAACCGAAAATGTCAAAAACTATTTTAGAAACTGATGACTCTTCTTTTAATGAAGTAAGTAATAGTGATTGTCAAAATAACACTTTCATAACAACAGATCATAAATATGATACTCCTTTCCTAGAAGAAGAAATTAAATCTGAACCTATATACATAGGTCAAAATAAGGATGAAGTAGTTCTGTTAGAGTCTGTCATTTGTAACAAAGACACTGATGTCATTGAAGAAATAAAAAACGATAAGAATACAGAGAAGAAAAACATAGAAAACACAAGTCCTTCATTAAATTCTATAAATAACTCAAAAATTAAAAATATAATTAACAATGAAGATTTTTCGTTAAATAATTTTAATGAAATAGATAATGTCAAAGAATCATTACTGAAGCAACAAGATATTGATATTCCAAGATATCAAAATTATAATGTATCAGATTTAATAAATACATCACAACAAGATAGTTTAGAAGCATTTAGCTCAAAAGAAAAAGAATCACAAGAAAAACAATTTAATGACAATTTGTATTATATTGAAAATAAAATTAGTGGCTCATATTTATCTTCACAAGATTTGAAAAGTTGCAGTATTGAGGCTTGCAGAATTGGAGAATTGGAGAATGTGTCAGACGCGGAGAATATATCAGAAGTAAATTTACAGAAAAACACAAATGTAGTTAATGAAATTACAACAAATGATATAAACAATAAAGCAGAAGAAGAACGTTCTTTATCCCCTCCAGATATAACTACTATTGCATATATTAACACAAACTATTCATCTACATTAGATTGCAATGTAAATACACAAATGATTTCTGGATCCATTATTGAAGAAAATGAAACAAATACAAAATCCAAACCTGAACTGTTACCTCAACCTAAAATACCTAAGATGATAATCAGAAATACTGGATTCTGTTCTACATCTGTTGCAGGGGAAATATCAGAGACATCATCAGAATATCCTTCTTCTGTACATAATAAAGTTAAACATTCTACTTTTATAATTGAGAATGAAAAAGATAATAAAGAAAGAAGTGACAGTGATTCTGAAATTTCTTTACAAAAATATGATTTAAATAATAGTAGAGTACCAAAAATGAAAATAAAATTCAATGATAAATCGTTAAAAAGAAATATTGAATATAACAATATGGAAATTTCTGTTAAAAGGAAAGATGCAAAAAAAATTGTTCCTAAAGTAAAAATAAAGAAGATTAAAACTGAAGCAGCAACTGTACAGAATGACCAAACAGAATCTTCATTAATAGTAATGAAAGTCAAAACTCCTGATATATCAAATGAGATAAGTTCTGATAAATTATCAATAATTAATGAAGAAAAAAAACGAGAGAAGATTCCTAAATTAAAACTGAAAAAGCATCAAGAAATCACTTTACCTACAGAATCCATTCGAAAGAGAACAAATTTAAGAACCATTGATTTAACAGTCAAAAAATATAAAAATGATAAAAATGAAATAAAATCTAATCAAAAAAATGAGGATATAATTAAATCGACATTGAAACAAAAGGATAATTCGTTTATATCTGAACGTGAAATGAAGAATAAATTATTACCCTGTATTTCCGAAAAAATTCCAAAGGTTATAATCAAACGTGCCTCTGCAAGTGCAGAATTTAAATGTGAATTTAGTGAAGGTGGTAGTAATACAATTATTAATAGTGCAAAATGGCAACCAGAAGTTAAATTACAAAGATCTCGACTTTTAGATAATATGGTAAAGGACCTAAAATACTGCCATATATCTAAAGCATATATAACTCGAAAATATATAGATATTATTTCTTCACATAGAGCACGAAAATTAATAAAAAGTTACAGATTTCGAGATAAACGACATAGCAAATCGAATAAATTATTTAGATCAAGTTCTGTATCTGATTTATGTCCAACTAAATATGAGGAAAGTAGAACATTAGATTATAGTTATAGTAATAACAAATTATCTGATACAGAAGCTACAGAATTTTCTATAAAATCAATTAGCAAGTACAAATTTGAAAAGAATCCATGGAATATAGAAGAAAAATACATAGAAGAATCTTATATTTCCAATGATTTTGTAGATGAATCTTTATATAAATATTCAAGTGATAAAGATAATATGGACCACTTGATGATAAAATCAGATACTACAAATATTAAAAATAACACTACCTTAAAAAGTAATACTGATAATGATCTCAGTACTATAACTTTTAATTCTAATTGTACAAATAATGTAAGTAAAATGCAAAAAGACTTCATTCATAATAATGATAGTGAAAATAAATTTCCTAGAGAAAATAATGAATCTGAATCAAAATTTTTGAAATCTGATATCACTACAGATGATTCTGCAGATAATGATTGTTCAGTTATAAAATTAGATTCCTCAGATGAAAGTCAATCAACAATAGAGATTTTACCAGCTTCCCCAGACATAAATCAAATTGGGATAGAAGAACATAATAACAGACTTAATAATGAAGAAGGTGAACAGTTGTATTCAGAAGATGCTATTCCTACTCAATTTGAATTAGAATTAGAAGTTACAGATAGCAATATTGATTCTGTGGAAGTACCACCCCTAAGGCATGAGCTAAATTCTGAACATTTTAATGGAACCTGGCAATTAAACCAGAAAGTCCAAGACTTGAATGATTTAAAAAATTATCCTCAAAATTATACCAATCAACAAGATATTTTACTTACAGATAATGATCAACGAAACTCTGAAGTTCCTGAAAAAAATAAAATATCTACTAAACAAAATATTTCATTATCAATATCAGCTCTTACACATGATGGTTCACAGAATCAATCAACGGAAACGGCAATTACGTCTCGTGAAAATCTTTGTTGTAATGATTTACTTATGAAGGAAGTATTGGCTGCTAAAGAAATGCTGAAAAAATGTTTATCTATGTCTAAAGATGCTACTATTCTGAAAAACAAATCAAAATTGAGATCACTTGTAGAAAAAAATCAAGATTCTTGTCTTACTTCCAGCAGTCATACAAAAACTCTTCTTAAGACTATTACTTCTCATCATACATGTGAAACAGGTAAAGTGAATCAGCAAAAACCAATGAATGAATTAAATATGGAAAAAATAGAAAAAAAGAATTATAATGAAGTAGTAAACAAAGTTATACAAATTACCAAATGTACAGAGAAAAAAGATATTAAACATATTGGTGTTAATGTGCAAAGTACATTAATTTCTGCACAAAATTCTCCTATCATATCATTAAAAAGTCTTAAACGATACAGTCAATCTGTGCCAAATAAAAACATGTCTGCTAATATGGGACATTGTAAAACATTGGAAGATGGAAATGAACAATCAATATGTCAAGGTAGTCATGTTCAGCAAGTAGAAGATAAAGTTCAAGATATTAAAATTGAACAAAACACAACTTACTCTAAAATTGAAATAACATCAGATAATGAAGATGTACAAATTGAAGATGATAAAAATTGTAATCAATCCAGAAAAAGAGAAGATAAGATGCCAGTATTAGAACCAGAAATTGCCTTTAGTTTCGATGCAAGTTCAGATAGAGATAGTTCAAGATCACCACCTGTTATAACAAATCAAGAAATTGTGACTACTCAAAATGAGGTACTAAAATGCTTGCAAGGAGAAGAAGTATTAACATCAACTGATAACAAAGATGATAACAAAAAATATATAGCAGAAGAGTATGATATGACTGTAACTGATATTGTAACGCGATTAGCTTATCATAAAAAGGTAATATATATTTTATCATTGCATAATTTCAAGTATAAAAAAATATTATTATTATTAATTATATAAATATATATTTAAAAATAATAAGGAGATGTAATATTTTTATATTTATATAGTCAACAATAAGGCATAAAAGATATTGTAATCTATGTGAAAAATGGTTTCCAACGACATCTCGTCATCGACGACATTTAGCTGGATATCAGCATCGTCACTTAGAATTGACACAGCGAAGAACGATCCATGCACTTTTCATACTTTTTACTGGCAAACCTTGTTCAAAACTATTGCAGGCTACTAGTATGCGAAATGATTGTTCTATAGGTGAATTAACACCTTTACAAATTGCTGTTCAGGTATCATTTTTTATAATAAATTTATAAGTAATGATTTTTTTCCTATGATCATATCTATGTATATATTATTATTATTATTTTTTTTTTATTTTCGCAGGATTTAGCCAAATACTTGGATGGTACAGAGACAAATCTATTAATACCAAATAATGTCGAAAAATAACCAAAAGTAGTTGTTGATTTATGTAACATCATGTCAAAGGAGATGGACAAAGATTTCATATTTCAAGTAAACAATAGATGATAGTCTAATGTGATTTTTGAATACATCAGCATAATGGAGCCAATTGGAATTAGCTAAGTCAGCTAATGTTTGTTACATCGTTGACCGTATGTTACCTGAAACAGTTACTTTATGTAGTAATTAACTATTTAACCAAAGACTTTATTAGAGTAATAGTGCAACTAAAACTCCTATTATATAAAGGTTTGAGACTTTTTGCACTAAAATCTGCTATATGCTAATGCATAAAGCTGTTGTTTGAGCTTCACAAACAGCTGTAAACAATATGGCTGTTGTTTATTCTTTATAATCACCACATGATTTTTACACATATGTAATGCTGTTTATAGAAGAGTGTTCACTAAAGCATGATTTTAAAGAATAGACTTTTGAGCTCACTACATCGCAATTTTTAAAGGCTACTATGTGGCCATTAGTTTATATACACATGGTTATGAATGATTATATATATATACATAATATTATATGACATATATATGTGTATATGTATATATCTATATGTGTATATGTATACACATACATATACATATATATATAGACACACACAAATACACATATATATAAATATATATAAAGAAACGAATGTTTATTTATATATAAAGAAAATATATCTACATATAGATACATATATATGTATATGCATGTAATGTATGTATTATATGCATACCTATATTTATTGTTCCAGTTTTAAAAATATGTACACATGTACACACATATATTTAACAATGTTTAATTATTATTAGTATATATTATGTCATATCTTTTAAATTGAAGAAGATATATAAACTATGAAATGTTCCAATATTCAATTATACATATATAAAAAAATGAGCTGTAAGATGTTGTATTGTACATTGAATAGATCAAACAGTTCTTTATGTTAAAATTAGTGTAATAACATTTCTATTTGTTAGATTTCTTGTAGTCTCTGATGCTATTTTTATTTGTTATGGTATCACTTATTAAAAGTTATTTTATAATGAATTGTGCAATATATCCAATCAAATATTACAAATAAAAAATTAATTTTAGTCTTGAAATCTTACTAAAACTATAATTATCTATGGGATCAAAATATTACTATAAATAGAAGGCTTGGTTACTTATGAAAACAAAAAAAAAATATGAAAGTATATATATCTTCAAAATAGAATGAAAATATAGCAAAGTGCTTGTAATGTAATTTTACAGAACCATATATCATTGGCAATGATTTTTTATGTGTCTTTTGTACTTTTCACATTTTGTGCCTTCTAAATATAAATTAAATATTGAAGATTATCATAAATACAAGTATTTGCATATAAATTGCACCACACAAAGTAACTGTAGAATATATGAAATAATTCTTATATGATTTTATCATCATATTTGCATCATTATGCATTAATTTTGAAATTAAATTTATAATTGTTATCTATCAACATTTCATCAAAATTTTTCAAAGTGGGGGAATTAAAATGAATAAAAATATTCTACTTAATTTTCGACATACATATTAATTATGAGATATGAAAAACATAATTTAATATCTATCTATTTATTATTATTAAATACAACTTAACAGTTTCCTTATTTGAAGATTTTCAAAGCATATACTGTTTAGTTACATTTCTTTAAATAATATTATTGTTACATCTAACATATTACATATAATTTATGATGTTTTATTACATTTTTGACATAATTTCCTAATACTTACATAAATAAACTTACATAATGTATATACGTGCAAAGTTTTTAGCTGTAAAAGCAGGTATTTATGTTTTGAACCATTCCAGTATAAATTTAGAAAAAATGAAAAAATATTAAATATTCATATAACACTGTAATTTTCGATAATGTACACAATTAATTTATATTATAGTATAAAAATATTATATTTATTTTACAAAAAAAAATTATTATGCGTAACTGCATAAATTAAATGACTGACTGCAATTTAAATTTCTATAGAACTATTCACTATGTATTAAAATTTTAACCAAAGTTTACCAAAAATTACGTTTCTTGCATGTTATATATAATTATTTGTCGCAGGAAATGTAAATTCTGGAAGTTCTTAATTTAAATTATAATACAACAAAAAAGTCGAATATTACTTTTTATAACAATTTCATTTGTTTGTGATCCAAAGACACTATTTTGCAATTAAAATTTTTATATAAAACTTTGTATATATTGAAATATGAGTACATTACATACAATTTTAATTAATGGTAATCTATTGTAACACCATCAATTTTATAATCATTTTATTTTGGTAAAAAGAAGTAAATTTCAAATATATCTACACATTCCACACTAATTTAATTTTACATATATTGAATTTTTCCATAATTTTCTTTTTTTCTATGTCAACAGTTACTTGTATATAAAATCTCTTTTAAAAATATTACAGATTATATTGTAAATCATAAATGTATTATTTTAAATGTTCATTATAACTTATGAATATAATATTATCATTTAATAAAATTTATTTCCAGTTTTATTTAAATATTCTAGAATTTTAATTTGAATTCGGGTCAACAGGGATAAAATGTATTTTAATATAAAAAAAAAGTAATATATATATATTCACACACACACACACACAGAGGCTCATTTTTCTTCATTCTTGTAAATAATAAAAGAAAAATAGTATAATCCGATCTATACACATTGATATAGATCAAATTAAAGCGTTTTGTTTCTTATTTATAACTTACAATGAATTATTGACTTACTTGTAGCATTGTAATTAAATTTTATGTTAAGTTCTGAGGACGAATCTATTAAATTATATATTAAAAACTTTTATGATTTAATATTGTGCTTTACTCACACGAGTGGCGTGGCACGATCCCATGTATGTGACTGTGTTGTAACATACACTTATATATTATGTAACAAATACATAATTATATCTATATATATACATATTATATATATATGTATACATAGTGATATCTATATATATAGGTGTATTCTATGTACTTGCAACAATTCCATTGATGTTTACATAGTATATATGCAAGTTATAAGAGGCTACATATTGTTATGATTATTTTTAAGTAATTAAGTCAATTTATTTATTCATCTGAAAAATTAAATAAAATAAATAGTTATAAGCTGAAAAAGTATATATTACTTTATTAAAAAAAATTATAATTTATAATTATGCTTGGTATGAGGAAATTATTAATTTTTTGGTTTTATTATATATAGGTGCGTGTTATATACAAACGTTCAAAACTAAATGTTGTTTCATAAATATGTGCACATTGTTATATTGGCATATTTCTGTATCTATAATAAAGAAATATTATAGATGATAAAAAATATCATTTGCGTGAATTCCTTCACGCATGGAGAGGTATTATGTGATATATTGGCATATGAATATATTAATTATCTGCTAATCAAATAGGACTCAATAGTGGGTTATCTTGTCAATTTTAACAAATTACATTAGTTCATAATAAAATTATCATCATTTTATATTCGTATTATTAAATATAGAACATTGAATAATTTGCTTTTTATTGAAATAAATATATAAAAACTCATGATATATATGTACATACAGTATAATATATAAAAAGTGGTAAGTATTAATATTAAAAATTATTAAATTATTATTTATATATATACTTTTATATATACAATGGAGATTTTACAAGATACATTTTTGATTTGTAAAATAAGATATTCTGTTTTAATTGTACTTAATTTAATTAATTTTATTAATTTTTTTTAGTATTAATTACATGACTACCAGTTTTAAGTAAATCACTGATTGTCGTTCGTCTAGTTTCAATTAGTATTAGATTTGAAGTTTAGCGCTATTTTAATAAGTGGGGAGATTTTATAGTATACCCTTTGAGCCACTAGATGGCCGGAGAAATTATGTAATGCCATTAGACGGTCTATATAAAATATATTATCTTAAAGTGTTTTGTGCTTAGTCTGGAACAAGGTTTCCACACAGTTTCAAGAAAGCTTCCACTCTATCTTCTGCTTGATTATATTCAGACGCAACGCCAAGGAAGAAAGTAAATTTGTTGTCGCGTAGAAGCGGACATTCTACTACCTTAGGCACAATCATAGCAGTTGTCGGTAATTGCAACTGATTGTTTTTATTTTACATTCGTGCAAAGTTCGGTGCATTTTAATTTTATGAAAGGTGAGAAGTGTTGTTTTAAATAAATTAGCAACTTAAGTGATACAATTCGGTGCAAAAAACTATGTCTATACAAAGACCAAATTGTAATTTATTGATTTACGGATTGCATACGTGTGGTTGAACAATAAAAGTTTTACAGATTTATTCAGAATAAATAATAAAAATAATTCGTGAAAGATAAAGAATGTTTTTCACAAATGAAAGAAAAAATAAAATTACGTGTTCTTCATCGTTTATGTTTAATTAAGATTACTGTTTTTTTTGAACATTGAAACGCTACAAGGACAATATCATAAAATTGATCTTATGCACTACGTGTTCATATCAAGAATTAAAGATGAACGGATTTAGCACAGGTGAAGAAGATTCTAGAGGAGCTACAGATCAAATTTGTTGTCTCGTCGATGAAGGCGAACGATGTTCTCGCCCAGCTGGCAATGCTTCTTACAGCAAACGTATACAAAAGACTGTAACACAGCGACGTCTCAAACTTAATTTGGATCAAATGGTACTTTTTGCTCAGAAATCACAAGGTTTGTCCGAGTCGCATGCACTTTCTGAATTAAAGTATAGAGAGGGATGTCATGCTCGGCATAAAGATCTTAAGATAAAACAAATAGAATTAATAAAATATATTTAAATGTCATAAAAATTATAATATAGGCACATTTTATATGTAGAATCTCTTATTACTAATATTGATCTTCATGCTTTACATATCTCTCTGCCAGAATCATAAAATTTTAAAAAACAATAGTTAATCAGCTTGATGTATTCAGTTCAGTTATTTTCTTACTTGTATTTTTTGCACCCTCAAACAAAGGAAATAAATAAATGCATTGCACTTTTTGTCCATGTGCTTTTAATAAAAACACAACAGAGCAGAAAATACATGAGATGCGAACAAACCTTTCTTTAGCACTATAATTTTTAAATTATATATATTACAGTCAGGTACACGGTCTTTGGAAAACATCATAATCTCAGTTCTGGTCTATATATATATATATATATTATTTATAACATTACAGCTGAACAAAGTATTTTTTATGAGTATGGTACATATGCCAATTAATGAAAGTAGTAGTAAATATAATGTAGAATACACTTTATATACTCCATTAAATAATACTAATTACAAAAAGTTCTTTATGTATAATCATGTTATATTTTATATGTAGGCACGTCACACCTATATTTGTGATTATCACAAACAAGTGATACAATGTGCAAGATCTAAACAACAGCAACAACGTAGACGAAAAGACTCTGAAGAAGATTCAGGTGAAACCGATAATGATCTTCCAGAAGTGGATTTATTCCAATTACAAGTTGGTACTTTAAGGCGCTATAAACGACACTATAAAGTCTCTACTAGACCAGGCCTCAACAAAGCCCAACTGGCTGATGTAAATATTTAATTATTATAAATCATATTATTTTCTTATGTGATCAGCTATTTAATTATATTATAATCAAAATATTGTTATATCAGCATGTTTCGATATTATCTAATTATTTATTGTATATAACATTTTTAAGTTTGATATGTATTGTAAAATAATTTGTCTTTTATATTGCAGACTCTAATGAAACATTTTAAGACTATTCCTGTAAATGAAAAAGATGCCTTAAGTATTTTCATTTTTACAGTTAAAACCAATGCAAATAAATTGGATCAAAAGAATGGTTTAAGTAATGATACAACGTAGCTAAGGATGAATATTCATGATCATTCATCGCTGTAATATTAGTAAGAAGGAAAGCATACATGTGTGAGTTCTCACTTGTTAATAAGTATTTTATAAGAGTTGTGTACACTGTGTATAAAATTATCTTTGGAAAAAATATTCGTTTTTCTTTTATTTTTGTTACATGACCTGTATATTTAATTTCTTTTGAATATAAAATTTGCAATCTTTGTATAAATTAAATTTTTTTTTAAATACTTAATAGTTATGTAAATGTATTTATATCTGTTTTTTAAGTATTAATAAAACTATATATTTTGTAAATAAAAATATATACATGGTAATATACTCATAAGTTGGTAATAGTTCGACATAAAATTTATATAATTAACATGCTTTCATTTCATGGAGATCGAAAAATATTTATTTTTTTAAATTCATTACACTCTTTATAATATATTAAGCAATTAAAAGTGATTAAGACATGCACCAAAGTAATATACAGTACCTTACAGTATTAGTATTAAAAAATTTCGTATAAAATTATATAATAATATGTAGTTTCGTCTTCTCTAAATTTTACAAATGTTTAAATTAAGTATCTTAATCTAAAATTAAGAAATTATATTTACAATTTTTTGTGAAGTTTTTTATTTTCTTTCATTTTCAAATAAAAAAGATTTATATAATATCAAATCTCTATTAATGTGAATATACCTTTTGATTTTCCATATTTTTTGTATTTTATATTTAAATTTCGAGTAACATACAATTCATTATTTCTTACTATAATCTACAATTATTAATATCATTATATATAATAAGATTAAATTTTATAATCTTGAGTAATTGTAAGATATATTTTTTATATAAAATTCATGTTTTTACTATGTGTATTATATTATATCTTTTTTATCAACTATTTCAATAATTTCCTCTTCACTATCACCATCTAATTCTAAAATATCTAACAAGAAACATTATTTTTAGCTCATAAAATGAATAATTTAGTTAGACTAGAAGAACAAAATTCTGACTTACCTGCTTTATTAATTGTAGTGTTTGAAGATTCATTTACAGATATAATTTCAACATCACTCATATCTTCATCTGATGATGGACACCATGAATTATGACCACCATCTCCTATTGTCTTTGTCTATATATAATAATTATTGAAATATTATTATAAATATTACTTTTGTGTTTTGTTATAAATATTATGAATTGATATTTTTTAGTTTTTAACTAATAATACCTCATTTGTAATCAATTCAGCAAAACCTTCAGCTAATTTCACAATATGATTAGTTTCTTCATTGTTATCATCATTTTCATAGGTCTCTGAAAGAATTTAATACGATTTTATTAATGTGTATATATAATATGTATCTTTTTTCCTCTCTCTTTTTTTCTATATTTACACATACAAGTTTTCAATATAAGTTATATTTGTATTGATGTAGTAAAAATAAAATTTAATATATAAAAATTAGTGGTTAGAGAATTATTTATTTTAGTTTATTTATAGATTTTCTTACCATTTTTATGTTGCTGTGTGAAATTCCAGTTATGTAATTTAATACTGATATTATCATTATACATAGTAGTTACTTTGTTTGAAATTATACACTCTTTGATATGACAACTGTAAGTATTATCTTTACTAAATCTACAAAATATAAAATTTTATTGATATATAATAAAAAATTATCATATTATTTTACTCAATAGATAAGTGATACCTTAAACTTATATCTTTTACAACTGCTTCTTTAATTTGTTTTATTAAATTAATTGCATATTTTGCAGCATGATTAGAAGCTACAGATATAACATCTTCAACAGTTAATGTTTTTGTTAAGTAATCGAAATGTAAACTACATAGTTCTTTATATGAATTTACACCAAGAGTTAATTGAGCTACAGCAACTTTTTCTTCTATATAAGTAGGATCCATGACAGTAATTCCACTAAAAAAAAAAAAAGAAAGAAATAGAATATTATTTATAAAAGCTATATATTTCTTTGTGTATGGTATTTTAAAAATCATAATATTTTAAATAAACACTTTGTATATTAAAATTTTTAATATAAAAAAGATACATAAATTCCATAAAAAAGAAATATATAAAGAAAAAATAAATATTATAAGTTTAATTTCATCAAATCTGTATAAAAAAATAATGCAATTATTTAAGAACACACACACATATTTCATAATAATAATAGGAACACAAATTACATTACTACTAAGCATACATATTTAAGTTGTTGGAAATACATAATATATAATATTATAACTAACCTTTCAAATGTTATAAATGAAACACAAACAGGTAAGAAAAACAATCTCAGTGGTAAAGCATCCTTTTCATTAAATGGATGAACAATAATATTATTTCCAGTTGATGTTACATCTGGTCTATGAAAATGCAAAAGTGCTGCAAGGGCAGCAATAGATGCACAATCAATCAAATTTCCATCGTGATTTAAAATGTTGATATCAAGTCTTAAATTCCATACCTATATGTGTAAATATAAATTAATTAAATATTTGTGTCAATATCATTTTGCCATATTTTTTTCTCTCTTTTTTTTTTCTAGATAAATAGATAAATTAATTTAAATGTCCATTTAAAAACTATGTATTACTTCTTAATTAAAATATCATTAAATCAAATAAAATTTGAAATCCTTAAATTAATGGTTTACAAACTTTCTTTTTTTAAATTCCTATTTTTATAAAAAAAATATTGCAAACTATTATAGATATAATTCAGAATAAAAAAGATAATAATATTAGTTATTAGTATACAATCTAGAAGGATGTTTTAAAATTTTTGATTTATTATCATAAAAAATTATTTATATCTGAAAATGTAAGAAAAACATAATAACCTTTTTGTCAGCCACGATACATAAAGATTCCAAATCTATGCATTTGGATTCTTTTATACATTTTTCTAATTGTCTGTTTATTAAAGTAGTAGCTTCACATTGTCGATTATTTTCAAAATGATGTGCTGCTAATGGATTCAACTCGACATTAATATAAATCATACCTTCATTTGGTCGAGATGGTTTAGGTTGTTGGATATCACATGATACTTGTGCAACTGCTCTGTTATATAAAAACAAATAATATATATGGACTTAATTGTTATAGATTTGTTTAATGGAATAAGTAAAATATAGAATTAATATGTGCGTTATCATAAGTTTACCTTGTTTTTCCAAGGGATACGATACAAGTACCCCAATCAGAACCGAAATAAATGTTAACGGATCTTGCTTCAAAAAGATCTCTTCCATCTAATCGCTAAAATAATTGAAATAAATATAAATCTAAAGAATGTAAATGCAAAAAATTTTAACACAATATAATATTTGTTATGGAATTATTAAATTATTATGTATTTTATTAAAATTAATATTTAGTTATGAAAGATTAATTATGATTAGGAAGATATACTAGATTTAGTCAAAAAAGTATACCGTTTTTTCTTTTATGGACGCATTAATAAAATTTTTCTCACAATTTGTCAAAATAGTTTTCTTCATTGCAGTATTTATTACGGAATTTTTCTTTCGTTCTTTATTATATGATTTCTACGAGAAATATAATATTATTTTCACATAAATGAAGTACACGTGCTTGTGCACAAGTTGTCACTTATGATTCTTGTTTAGAACAAGAAAATAGTATAGTGGCAGTGAAATGCATCTTTAATTTACGCGGTAAAATTCAAAATCCTAATATTTAATGTTTTGATTTTTTTCCCAGTACAGTTGAGTTTTATCATAGGGAGCGTAAATATCGACGAAATGTTATTTTAATAATAAATAATCAAAAACTTTATGAACATTATAATATTAAATAAAATGAATCAGATATTTCGTACTTATGTATTTAATCGAAATATTTGTAAATCTTTCGAAATAAATAAAAGATTTGCGGGTCATAGTAAATGGCAGAATATAAAACATACAAAAACAGAAAATGATAACGCAAGAGCTACATTATTTTTACGATTAAGAAAAATGATACGAGATGCTGTTTTGGGTATTTATTATATATTTTTATTATTTTTTTTAGAATGATATATAATTGCATGTTTAAAAAAATATAACATAACCTTTAAAAATGTAGAGATTTCTAGTAAATAATATTATTTGAAAAGAATTTTTTAATCTTAGATATATGTTAAATAATTATATATTACAGAATTAAATATAAAATATATCTCATTAATTAAGATGTATATATATACATATATTTTATTAATTTAATAATGTAACTTATAGTGGGTGGTAGTACAAAACCATCGACAAATGCAAAATTAGCACGTGTTATAGAATATTGCAAAAAATCAAACATGCCCTCAGCATCGATAAATAGTGTGCTTGAAAAAATTGCTAATTCAAAAGAAAAAACTCAGTCTGCTTTAATAGAAATCAATGGGCCAAAAAATTGTATCATGATTTTAAAAATTGTATCAGATAATATTGTAGATACAAAATCACGTCTTAATACAATACTAAAAAAGATCAAGTAAGAGAGCTGAATTAAAATCAAAATATCCAGCTTTTATATTTATTTTATATAATCACTACAGTAGAAATATTAATAAGTATTTTTATATCTTTTAAATAGTGCTAAGGTTTCAGTAGGTGCAATAAACAATTCTTTTGAATATAATGGTATTATAATAACCAACAAAAAATCTACATTGGAGAAGGCAACAGAGGATGCAATAAATGTTGGAGCTTCAGATATTGAGGATATGGAAGATGATGACAAAAAATATTATAAGGTTGTCTGATTTATCTTTCTCCTTTATAATTATTACTATGTTTATTTTAATTTTACTATTTTCTTTTAAAATATTTTACTTCTTTTCTGTTACAGTTCATATGTGAGCCACAACTTTTATCAAAAATAACAACCAAATTGAAAAGTCTTGATTATCATATTATTGATATAAGAGAAGAATTAACTCCACTATGTGTTATAAAATTAAGTGATGATGATCTAAAAATAGTCAAATTAGCTCAAGAGAAACTTTTAAAAATAGATGAAATAGAAGAGATATATGATAATATAGATCATGATAATTTATGAAATTAGATATCAATTATAGTATCTAAAAATTAAAAATATAAACAACGCATATTAGAAAATAGTACAACATATAAAAAAAACTATTTTCTATAAGTATATTTTTAAAAAATAATATAATTATGGTTTAAAAATATATTCTATGTATGTAAATAGAATCATACTTTGTATATGAGGTTTCTAATATCATATAATTTATTCATATATATGTATATGTTACAAAATTATTGATACTTATAAAATAGATATTGACCTCCCCACCTTATGATAATTTAAAGTAAAAAAAAAAATTAATTTGATACTTTCATAGACGATTGTATATATGTATATGATATAATATTTAAGATCAAAACACTATGAGTGATAAAATTAACAAATATATAATAAAAATAAATATATTCAATCAATTCCTTTTTTTATAATAACGATATATATGGCGAATCAATTGTATATAATTGATAATGAAAGAGCAATTTATATTACCCTCCGTCGATAAAAGAGTTCTCTACAGTACAATAACCAAGAAAAATAATAATCATAAAAAATCTCATGTAAACATACTGTCAGTAAAATAGATATCTACTACTACCGATTGCAGAAATTTTTTACTGACTTCGGCAGTCATTGAATTAGTTTTCTTTCACATTTCAAGGAGTAAACATCGAAATTGTTTCTTTCCATATGGGTAAGCTTAAATAATAATCCATACTTTCGATTTTTATATATTCATTTAAACAATACATGATGTACATACAATACAATAAACTAATATTTAAACAATTATACATTCGCTTAAAAATTACATACATAGTTTGGAAGGTGCATTAAATATAAAATAATTTTATTTTAACATTTTAATACTTCTACATTTTGTGATTGTTAGCTAAGCGTAATGTCAACAAATTCGAACTATTGAGTGACTTCGATGATTCGCGCCTTAGTTTTCTTTCACACTCCGACGAGTAAGCATCGAAGCTCTATCTTTCTAAGCGTGTAAACTTAAAAAGTAATATTTTCGAAAATTGTATAATTATTTAAATAATAATTTTTTTCGTTGCTCGTTTAATGTAAACAACAAAGAACATTAGATTGACCGAGTTAATTATTACGTTAGTTTTCTTTCGTAGTTCAAGGATTACAAATCGAAATACTCTCTTTCTATACAACTTCATTTAGTCATCTTATAGATCCGACGATTTTTTCGTTGCTCGTTTGTGTAAACAACAAAGAACATTAGATTGACCGAGTTAATTATTACGTTAGTTTTCTTTCGTAGTTCAAGGATTACAAATCGAAATACTCTCTTTCTATACAACTTCATTTAGTCATCTTATAGATCCGACGATTTTATAATTATATAAACAAGGTACAATATACACGAAATACGATAACGTAATATTTAGGTAATAGTATATTTCGGTAAAGACCATATAGCTCTTAAGACCCGTTGTATATATAATAAATTTCTTTCAGCCTTTGTCGTTCGTCTACTGTAAACAAAAAGAAACATTAGATTAACCTCGCGAGTTATCACGTTAGTTTTCTTTCGTACTCCGAGGAGTAAAGATCGAAATACTTTCTTTCCGTACAACTACATTCAATCACCTTATAGATTCGATAATTTTATAATTATTTAAACAATATACGAAATACTCGGAGTATGAGAGGATAATATTTAAACAATAATACCGCATAGTTCTTAAGAGACGTTATACGTAATATAACTTTCTTTCAGCCTTCATCGCTCAACTAATTTCGACAAGAAGGAATATTAGATTAACCTTTGCGAATTTTCACGTTAGTTTTTTTTCGTACTTCAAGAATTACAGATCGAAATACTCTCTTTTCATACAACTTCATTTAGTCATCTTATAAATCCGACGATTTTATAATTATATAAACAAGGTACAATATACACGAAATACGATAACGTAATATTTAGGTAATAGTATATTTCGGTAAAGACCATATAGCTCTTAAGACCCGTTGTATATATAATAAATTTCTTTCAGCCTTTGTCGTTCGTCTACTGTAAACAAAAAGAAACATTAGATTAACCTCGCGAGTTATCACGTTAGTTTTCTTTCGTACTCCGAGGAGTAAAGATCGAAATACTTTCTTTCCGTACAACTACATTTAATCATCTTATAGGTACGATAATTTTATAATTATTTAAATAATATACGATATGCTCGGAGCATAAGAAAATAATATTTAAACAATAGTATATTACGTCTAATATCGTATAGCTCTTAAGAGGCGTTATACATAATATAACTTTCTTTCAGCCTTCATCGCTTGACTAATTTCGACAAGAAGGAACATTAGATTAATCGTTGAGAATTTTCACATTAGTTTTTTTTCGTACTTCAAGGATTAGAGATCGAAATACTCTCTTTCCATACAACTTCATTTAGTCATCTTATAGATCCGACGTTTTTATAATTATATAAACAAGGTACAATATACACGAAATGCGATAACGTAATATTTAGGTAATAGTATATTTTATTAAAGGCCATATAGTTCTTAAGACGCGTTGTATATATAATAAATTTCTTTCAGTCTTTGTCGCTCGTTAATGTCAACAAAAATATCATTGGATTAACCTATCGAGTTACCACATTAGTTTTTTTTCCTACTTTGACGACTAAAGATCAGCATACTCTCTTTCCGTACGATTATATTTGATCATTTTATAGATTCAATATTTTTTTTTTAGCAGTTTTACTATAATTTATGTTATATTTTATCGCAAGCAAGATTTATTAATATCTAATATCTAATATCTATTTGTACAAATAGGTAATAAGAAACAAGAAATATAAAAAGTTCATACAATTCACAAACATTCTTCCATTCATCTATCTTTGTAGAAGTATAATCTAGCGTATAATTTCTTTTTACTTTTGTTAAGAATTCGAAAAAATTATCTCCTTGTTTATTAAATTGAATTAAATTTCCGATTTTAAAATGAGATCTCGTTCATCAAAATTGGTCAAGAATTACGTCTGGATTCACTTTTGGTGTAAACCATTATAACCTAGAAAAGTATTAACAATCTTAATTTTGTCAAATTTGTTTCATAATTTATTTTGAATAACATTAGTTGATCAATAAAATATAAATATTAGTGGTTAATAAGTACTAATTTCTTTCTTTTTCCAAATTTTTACAAATAGCAAGTTAATTGTTGTATAGGATATGCATTTATAATACAACAAGATACAGATATATAATATTGTAATACTTAATATATACACATATACAGTTATAAATGAAAACAAATTGATATTTTCAACTTGAAACTTTATATGACTTAAATACAAAATTTTTACATCGTTTATTTATAAATTATGTATCGATTAATTGTATATGACTTTTTATGTTACATTAAGTTCCATGTGAAATTACTCATGTACATAAAGAGGTTGTAATAAAATATATTAAATAATATTACAAATGCATTAATAAATATTAACTGAATTATATAACAATTACTGCATAAATATTTCGAAATATTGCAAAATAATATACAATTTGGCACGAGAATCGCTTCAAATATATTGTACAATAAATCATGGTTTCTGTGATAATAAATTAAAATCTATATCATAAAAAAATGCTATACTTTTAGAATCATTTCCATTGTAATGTTAATGTTACTAATGGTAAAAGTTTTATTATTATTCTAAAAATATGAATAATCCTTTCAGCTTATGTATCCTCAAAAATATTTGAAAGCTATTGCATGTAATATTCTTTGGATTATTTGATAATGTTTTCATAAGGATTATTATTGCAATAAACTTTAAAGAACTATTAAGAATGCTAATATCATCTTACATATATGAAATATATAATCAATACTTAAAAAAAAGATTATAAACATATGATATACAAAATATATATTTCTTTCATAAGGAATCGCTTGTTTAGACTGTAATAACTTCTTTTAAGTAATACTAACTGATCAAACTAAGATGATATAATAACAATAATGTATTGTTGGAGTATTCCAAAAAATGGAGTTTAAAGTCTTAGTTAAAAGAAAAAAAATTATGGTATATTATCATGTAATATTATTCCAAAGTTAAATAGAAAAATAAATAATAACAATGTTAAATCAGATGGTAGAACTAATTTATACATTTTTGGAAGCTTATATGTATATATATATGTATATATATGTATATATATGTATATATATATATATATATATATATATATATATATAAATCCTTGCAAATGCTTTCAGAACATAATAGATAAGAGAATAGTAGAAAAAAAAGTTAACACATATATAGATGGTTCTACTATTCTCATAGAAAAGGTATTAATTCCTTATACTCTATACATTAATATAAGTATTCTATAGTGCACTTATTCTTAGTAAGAACAAAAGACTACAGAGTGCAAAGAATTAACGTATTCTCTTTTATTACTTAAAATATACTTATCATATAGTTAGTTGGGATTAGTTATAATGGAACTATCAAGCAATGAAATTTGTTAAAGTCATTTTAGAATCTGGCATAATATCTAACAAATAGTGGGGTGTATCAGTCATTGATGCAAGATCAGCTTCCAATAAGGCCAACTGTAGTTCTCTGCGTGCTTTTTGTACAACATATACCATAAGAGATACACCTACTAATATCTGTATCAAAAGGAGAAATTATTCTTTCTATTATATTCAGTAATCCTCTTATATTTTTATGACTGTATAATCTATTGATTTAATTAATAAATTAATTCTAAAAGATGGGTTACCTGGAAACAAAAAACAATATAACCAGTTGCTGCTGTTGATCTATCTTCTAGTACATCTTGCATTGATCTTAAACTGCTACCTAAATAAACATTAATAAGTTGAGCTGGTAATAAACCCAATGCACTAGCTACATGGTAGCGAATACCAGTTATGTTGCTAACCTGTATCATGTAATAAATATATTTAAATATTATATATACAACATATTAGAAAGATATGTAGATTATTATAATACATACAGCAAAGATTGTATTTTGTAGGCCAAAAGGTATTGGTGTTAATCTTGCAAATAGTACAACTTTAAAAGCTTGTGGACCTGAAATTACTCTAAGTATTGCTCTTGCAGTATCACTTTGTAATAATGCTCCAATTGGCAGTCTAGAAGAGAAAGCACCCAAAGTAATGTGTGCTATAGCAATACCCAAATTTGCAGAAAGAACAACCATCATTATGCCTCGCACGATACCAAAAAGATAACCACTGGCAACAATGAGGAATAAATATCCAATTACAATGGGAAAAGAAACCACTGTGAATAGTGCAACGAATATAACTGTAATAATCCAAGTATTCTGATGTTCTATCCAGAAGAGCAGCACTTTAATGTAATCTTTACATATGAAAACTATAGCTCCTAGAAGAGCTAAAGTTGCAATGGTAATTGCTACATAGCACACAGAATTTGAACTGATGCAGTTGCAGTGTATAGACGTTGGATGTTTAGAGGAATGCACACAGGTCTCAACATGTTCTATATCTATTATATCCATGCTCAATGTATTTGCTATATATATCCATAATTAAAATCTTCCTTCTTCACCATAATCTAAGATAAAATTATAATTGTTTATAAATATAATATAATATAACATAGTAAAATATATATTAAGTAACATTTATTGCTTCTTAAAAAATATAATATAAAAACTTATACAAATTAAAATTATTATAAAGTATAATTAATATTACACTTGAAACTTTATAAATATGAAATATTAATATTACAAAATATGAATCTTTTAGGAGATACAAAAATAATTTTTTTGTCCATACAAAAGAATTTTATAAAATGACATGGATGTTTTTAATTAAAAAAAGTTTGGGTTAAAAACTTGGAATGTATTACACTCTATCTTTATTGTCTCTTGAGCAAATATGTATTCATTGTTTATTATATAAATATATATACAAAATGATATAAAATCAATATTAATGAATATTAATCAAAATATTAAACATGTAGTATGCAAAGATGTTAATAAATATATAATAAAATATGAATAATAAAAATGTACTTACTCTCTAATATAGAAGATATATATGCACTAAAATTCATCATATTTCTTTTTGTTTCACATATTTTTATTCATAATAAATGCTCACGTAATACTCACGTAAAGTAATAATAATATCGAAGACAGCGATGACTTAGAAAGTATAGCTCTAAACTAAGCTAACCTAATGTATTCTAACATGACGTTATATGATAATCATAATATGATCAAAGAAGAGGATAAAAGCAACCAGAATGACTACGCCTCGAATCCAAAGTTTCCCACACAAATCTGCCATCTATGTAGAGAAAACATTCAAAAGAAGAACAGCATGTCTAAATACATACGTATCATCATTAAAAATAAGTACTACTAATACAAATTTCTAGATATTTTTTATCTTTTTATTGAATATTAGTATACAATAAAAATAGTATTTTTCTAAGATCATTTAAGTAAATAACCAATAATAAAACGAGATAATTTTTCTTTTAACTAATCGCAATAAAATATCGATGAGAAAGAAAAAGAGAGAGAAACCCTTTAGTATTAATATTTTCAAGAAGTTGATTCAACTATAGATTGTAAATTACAATAGTTTATATTAGTCATGAAAATGAATAAATGTCGAAAATAATTACAATGGATTACTTAGCAGATTATTCTTACATATTATGTTTCGTAATTTAAATTTTCGATATATCTCGATATTCTTCATGGTCGTGAAACAAAATGGCCGCAGAGGGTGGATGTTCGACAAATGTCAGTAGTAGTGATTAAACATTTCAACTGAATAAGAATATATTTATATATCTAGTTATTAAAATTAAATATTTTGAAGTAGTTACATACTATAATCATGGCAAGTATTTATGTGGATAAATATTACATTCATTAAATTATTTTTTGTCATACCATAACCTTAGGACGTGACATTTTTTGTCCATATATATATATATTTTTTAATATAATTTTATTTATTTTTACAAATATTACTTTTGATTTTCCATTAGACTGATATAAAAAAAAATTATTTTTACTACTATTACTTAATTATAATAATTGAAATCGAAAAGTGGAAAGAAAAGAAGATAAAATAAAAAAATTTTTTAAATTATACCATTACTTCAATTGCATTAAGGATAATGGAAGTGGGTTAATTATATTGTAAATTATCAATATTATTTATAATAAGCTTGAATATTCCAAATAGCAATATATTATATTAAAACTATTAAATAATCTATTTCAGATTCGTTTTATTTTAATTCAAAATAGAGCTGGTAAAACTAGGCTTGCTAAATGGTACATGAATTTTGATGACGATGAAAAACAAAAATTGATTGAAGAAGTTCATGCAGTAGTTACTGTTAGAGATGCCAAACATACTAATTTTGTAGAAGTAAGTTAAGAAATTATATATTTGTAATGTTTCTTGCTATATAATAATATTTATGATGTATATTAATTAATATATTTAAAATATGTTTTAGTTCCGCAATTTTAAGATTGTCTACAGACGATATGCAGGTTTATATTTTTGCATTTGTGTAGATGTAAATGATAATAATCTTTGTTACTTGGAAGCAATTCATAATTTCGTGGAGGTTTTAAATGAATATTTTCACAATGTATGTGAATTGGATTTAGTCTTTAATTTTTATAAGGTAATATTTACCACTTAACAAACTTTTTATGATAAAGGAAAAGTTTTATTAGTTTATTCCCTTTTTTCATTAGAATAAGCATAGGACATAGAATTTAATACTTTGTAATTCCTTTTAACATTTGATAAAAGTAAATTTGTATAATTTCCTATCTTAAATTTTATTAATGATGTGTTATATTTGTAGGTGTATACAGTGGTAGATGAGATGTTTCTAGCTGGTGAAATTAGAGAGACCAGCCAAACTAAAGTGTTGAAACAATTATTGATGTTGAATTCCTTAGAATAAGACAACTTATTCCTTTATAATGCATTCAGAGGTACTTTGAAGATTGTTTATTTATAAAGAAAGTTGGTAATTATGTAATTTACAATGCGTTTAAATTATTAAAAAGAATGCAGGAATATAGCTATATTATTCATAATCTTACAAATAAATGTCATATACATCACAGTAACAATTATAAATGTTACTTTACCATTTGAGTATGATAATACACGTTCCTACTTTTTGTGTTATTTGTGAAATAATATATATAATTAAAAAATATTTATTCTATTAATTTTAAGAATAAGGCATTTCTTGCAATAAACAGATATTTAATGATATAATTATTAAAATCAGATTAATTCTGATTGAAAGATAAAATGATGGTTTATTATTGAGATTATATTAAAAAACACAAGATGAACATGTTTGTTATTTAAATACAAATGAAATTGTATTTTTTTCTTTTTTTTTTTCCTTTTTTTTTATTTAATTCTACAGAACACCTATATCTCAGTGTCATTACATTTTTTTCAAGCAGAAATGTGTTATGTAATATTACCGTGTTATGTATATACACTTTCTTTGTGCATATACGAAGAATAATCTATAATCGTACGTTAGTCAATGTTAATGTGTACCCGATGTAAAAAATATTGTTTGAAACATATGATATAAGATGCAAAAAGTTTTGTTTCTCGTATTTTATTAAATAAGAGAGACGTCGGTTCTGTGCACTTTGGCAAATTTTATTGTCATATCTCAACCATATTAAAATATCCTTCATTACAGCAACCATTAGGTAGCTTCTACACATGACCAAAAAGAAAAATATTCACCATATATTTTATTTTTTCGTAGAATTTGATACAAAAAAATTGATTAAGATATTTATTAATATAGGATTCCATTGAAATGGTAGATGAAATACTCATTTATTTTACTTGTTATTTGAAATAATTTTTTAGAAGAAAACACAAGGATGAACAATAAAGAAAAAACTGATTGCTACGTAATAGTAAATGATAGAGTAACTTTTTTCCGGATACTCTAATATCCCAAAAATTAGCATGTATTATATAATATAATGCAAAAGAGAAGCTAGCGCAATATATTATTTGTCATTTTGTGTTGACAATTTGTTTATTATTATATCTCAAGTTAATTTGCTTATTTAAATAGTAATTATTTAATATATTCTTCTATAAAACTAAACTAGATTATGATAAACTTAACGTATATGAACAGGGAGAGAGATATCAATTTTGGGCGAAATAATACAATAGCGCCGTTTTGCCATTTATAAAGGACTAAAATTAAATGCCTTTCGCCATGTGCGATTAATGATAATTTTGTTAAATGGCAATAAAATAGTCCTAGAAGAAATATATATATATATGTGTATATATATATATGTATATATATATATGTGTGTGTGTATATATATATATGTATATATATATATATGTGTGTGTGTATATATATATATATATCCGTTATTAGCAGTTACTTTCATTGCATATACGGATTATTTATTCTGTTTTTCACCTTTTCACCTTCTCTCACTTTGAATTTGTATTCTTCTATGTTTATGCATTCGTCATCTACATTTTGCTGCGTGCGCGCGCACCTTACAGAACACACACACACAGTATACACGCACATAGAAACATGTATAGTATCTTAAAATACACGAAGATAAGGCTTAAACGGCGCAGTGACAAGAATAAAAAAATGAATGTTATTCCGTACATAACACGTTGAGAACATCTCGTTTCTCCTTTTCTTTTCGATTTTTAAATTTCACACTCCGCTTGATACCAGTGAACGTTGTTTACATGGAAATGTACAAATAACGTTCAATTGACCTTTTTCTATGAACAATTGTTATTATGTATAGGAACTGATAAATTCTGTCAAAAATAGTACGAAAATCATAGCATGCAAGTGGAGTGTGTTTCATTACTGTACATTGTTTACAAGCATGCCCCTCTTGATGATTTCTTGACGAGTTATAGAATGTGTGCTTTTCTTTAATATATTCATAGGATAATCACGTGATCGGTTTACATGACGGTTGGCTAGATAATCAAAAAACAATAACCTAAAATTATTTTTAAAAGACGAACCAGCGCGCCAAATGTACAAGTATACACATACATATATAATACCACGTTGGGGATGTGATCTAATACGTATATTGATAGTATTTTGAAGTTCGGTCAGGCGCTATCTCATGCCAAGTTTTTTAAGGTACCTGTGTATTTGCTTTAACTAAACAGCATGCATATTCATGATTTGAATCTTGTTTGAAAAATCTATTTTTGACTTTAGTAATATCCAAAAAAAAATCATTTTTTGTTAAATATGAAAAGAGAAAGACCACGACGAAACGTACATAATCGTTATTGTTGAGATCTCTGTATCGAATTTATCTTACATCGCACTTCCAAATTGATGGTTTCCTAATTCTTGTAGAATAATGATGGCCGACCAGCGTCGGTAGCATCTACTGCTGGATGCACAGGTATTCACAGAGCACAAAGAGTACTTGGCTATAACAAACATTTTATTCAACTATCATTGTGGTATCAGATATAAACGAACATTTTTATCATCGTTAAAAGTACTAAACCGAATGGCCTAAGGTACGCGTATAAGTGTGAGCGTGTGAACTGTGTATGAATGTATGTATGTGGTTTTCGTCTCATATTTCTGCTGCTATAAGACGTCTTGTGTCAGCATAATGTGACCACCCCTTTTAAATAAAATTATATCTAGGCGCATCTTCATGCGTCATAGACTTGACACAAATGCGATAATAACAGCAACGTTAAAAAATATAATACAATAGGGGGCAATTACAGAATGAAAAAAATAATACATGTTTTGTATTTGATATCACATACAGCCCGGGCCAATCTGTACTGGACATGTATCTTAATCATATTAGATTTCGTACTGTAAACCTTTTTACTTCGCGAACTTCTACGTACATTGTGAATATCGAATAATTTTTAAATGTTGTTGTTTCTCTTTTTTCTTTTCTTTTTTTTTTCTTTTTTTTTTACAGATCTTTCAAAGAGTAATGGGCAATGTGAGATATCTCAGTCTTAATGACGGGATCGATGAAGCCGTTGTTACAAACCAGAATGATTGTGGTGCAGAGGAGTATGTAGTTGACGATACAATATATCTGCTGTTGCTGTGTTGTATTAGGATGTAGACTGGGAGTTAATGTATAGTTCAGATATACTGAACTTATAAAAGTGGACGCAGTTCTTCCAAGGGCATCAGAACCCCACTTGTAACTCCGTCCATACTTCCCAATCCGTTTGTTCCATGAACTGGTAAGCTGTTCACAGTCATGCTACGGTCATCTGTAACGACCTTCTAATTAAAAAAATTGATTCGAATAGAGATCCATAAATTATTTTACGAATGTAAGAGATAACAGGATTTTTATAGGTATTAACGAAAACGAGAAATTAACTACATACATACATACATACTTTATATATATATATATATATACATACACATACATATATACATATATATATATGCATATATAAATATAATTCACATATTTATATATACAGATGAATTAAAATGAGATCTTATATATAACAAAGTAATTAATACAAGATATCAGTACATGCAAAATTGTGATAAAGTTTTGACATTGCATATATCTTTCCTTATAAGTGTTATTAATACAGGAATACTAATAACAACAAAATTTTTAGGAATGTCGTACTTAAATCTACATATAATAGAGTAAATTTACATTTAATTACAATTATTTCTCAAAAAATAAGCATTTTTAACTTTAAATATTATATTCTTAAAATAAGATAAAGTGTAACAACTATATTGTGTTCCTATATATTCCAACATTCCTCTAAATTGTTAATATTCGTATTCCCATAACTTCTTTTACTATTCATATACACATTTTGTTTTCATCGTATAATACAGATAGAATGGTGTCTACAATTTTCCACCTGGAAGTAGTTATGGAACATTCAGAAATATTACTATTAATATTACAAAATCATATTAATACAATAATAAAGAGATGTCATACATTTTATAATAAAAAAAAAATTAGAAAATAAATATACATAAAGCTTATATATTTATATAAGATATATATATTTATAAATATAAATATATATAAGGTATCAATAAGATATATAAAAGGTTTTAATTTCTTAATATATAAATAAAAATAGTTTTAATTTGACATTTACCTGGGTTGCTACTCACCTACAGGCAATGAGCCTGCCATGGGAGTAGGTGATGATGATACCATATTTAATCGACCCTGTTCTTTTACTATGGGATCTATAAATCAAAATATAATATACATATTTCATTTTAATAATCTCCAGAAAATATACGAATTAATTTGCAATGAAGTATTATTAAATTAAAACATACATTGTATTATATTTTTCATATTTTTTTTCCCTGTCTAATTTACTTACAAAAGTAAGGATGGTCCATAGCCTCACGTGCTGTGAGTCTTTCAAAATGGTCATAACGCAAAAGTTTGTCAAGGAAATCAAGACTTTCGGGCGAAACTAAGTGTTGATTTTCTGAATGCACGAAACGTTCCCAACGCTTACGCGAGTGCCTTCCTAATATGTCATTAAAACGAGGATCTAATTCGATATGATATTTATCAAGATATTCCAATAGTTCTTCGGTTCCAAGAACTTTTGCAATTCTAACTAGTTGGTCGTAATTGTCATGTCCATGAAAGAATGGTTCTTTTCTAAAAATCATACTCGCGAGCATACAGCCCAACGACCACATATCTAGGGAATAGTCATACATCTAGAAAAAAAATATTGCACACCTTTTATATATATTACCTTATATATTCATACTTAGTCAAAATTAATACTTTGTAATAATAATTATATTAGCGAATATATATATATATATATATAAATATATGTAGTATAATATAAAAATATGTAGTATAATATAAAAATATGTAGAATAATATTTAAAGTAACTCTAAAGAAAATTATTATCTGTTGTAAAACAATAAATCATAAAGTTATTATTAATTATAGTAATATATATATACGTATAACACACCTGATAATCTACAAGTAGTTCTGGACCTTTAAAATAGCGTGAAGCTACTCGGACGTTGTACTCTTGCCCAGGATGATAAAATTCTGCTAGGCCCCAATCAATTAACCGCAACTTTCGGTTTTCATGGTCTATCATAACATTGTGCGGCTTTACATCTCTGTGCATTATACCCATGCTGTGACAGTAGTCCAATGCCTATGTAGAATAACAATATTCCGAAATATTATTACATAGTTAAACATGGTATTTTTACATTTTAGAAATACTTATTACATTATGATTAACTGAACTATTACAAGAAATATTTCAAATATTACAAATAAATAATTAAAATAACAATTTGTACATATCAACAAAATAACTAACTAAAAAATAAAGCTGTTTTAAATATTGAAAATATTTCATAAGTAATTTACTTTCTAACTCAGATTCACATAATGTTTATACTTCAAACAATAAATTTGAGTATTTATCTACATCTAAAATAAGAAACATTTAATAAATAACTTAATGTAATAATATTACTTAAATTAATCAACAACTAAAATATTTTACATAATTTAAGCACTAAAAACTGAGCACTGAAACTAAAACATTTATCAATTTTTTTTCCATGATATATACTAATAGTATATTTCTTTAAATTTAATACTTGTAGATTCATATCTTTAAAAATGGAAATTGTAAATAAATTGATATGAAATAAATATTTGTCGAGCTCTTTCTTGAACCTACATATACACCTACATCTATCAAAACAATAATCTCGAAGATTCATCATGGATTGATATTTGGTTCCATTGCAATTAACTATACACGCACTTTTAATAGTTCGTAGAGGTAGTATCTTATGTCGTAGTCTGTTAGAGTCTGGTATAATTGCTTGAAATCTGTGTTGTTGACATGTTCAAAAATCAGTGCTGGTGTCCTTGATACTGGATCTTTAACAACTGCTTGGAGTGTAATTATGTTGGTCCCGCCTTTAAGATTTTCTAAGATTTTTATTTCCCTTTTTATTTTCTTCTTTTTTACAGGCTATAATGGTAAAAAGAAAAGTATTAATAATATTATGTAATATTAATACATTGACATTATTGTAAAAAATATTGTGTATTATTCATGATACCTTCAAGATCTTTACAACACATTTTTCAGTGGTCGTTACATTTATGGCTTCAAATACTTCACTATACTTTCCTCTGCCAAGTTTTCTTACTAACTGATAATCATCTTGCTGTCTGTAAAAAGAAAGAATTATGTCGAATTAACTTTTTTTCTTAGTTATATTTATTACATCTGATTACATATCATTATTGGCTCAAAAGTATAAATATAAAATAGTTTATATTAACTTACCCCCAATCAACAACATACGATTCATAATCCCAATAATCCCTAGATTTGTGTGAATTCACATCTGCATAAACTCTTGCTCTGCTTGGTAGTGCCATTTTCTCAACTATATGTGTGTTTTTATTTGGTGTACTGACAGCCGTACTGTCTTGGCCAACTACCAAATTCTTATCGTTACTAATTGATCTCAATTTTCCACTTGGCCACCCACAAACACGTGCTGACAAAAGTAAACCTAAATAATGAATAAATAATTAAATAGATATATTATAAAAATAAAAATGTTATATAAAATCATAAAGAAATAATATGTTCTACAAGATAGTTAATTATAGCTTTGTATGATCTAATTTAATATGTATACTACAGATTCATATAGCAAGTTGCTACCAACTGAATATGAAAACAAAGTAAATAGTATTTTTTCTACATTTATTTTAAATATCACTTATAATTTCCATAAAAAATAAGGACTTTCATTTAAATTTTATATTTAAATAAATATAAAATAATTTTTATAAGTTTCTGACCATTAATAATAAACAAAATATTTATGTATAAAACATATTACTTTTTATAATAACATATACTAATTGGAAATACTTATTACTTTATATTAAAAGAACAAAATATAAGAGAATATAAATAAATTATTATTATTGACAAAAAAATTTTAAAATATATTTTTTTAAGCAATCTTGAAAATGTAATATCAAAATATTCTGAAGCATCTAAATCAAAACAATGTCTGGTTATCAACTTGTATAAATATTAAAAAAATATTACCGTATTAAAAAATAACAAATAAATTTATACTTTATCTAAAGTATTAAGTATAAAGTTATCATTGCTGAAGTTATATATAATTAAACTTATTAAACATAGCCAAAATACTCTATTAGTATCTATGTTATTTATATACACATATGTTAAATACATATATGATATGTATACAATTGTAAATGATCTACTATATGTTGTAATATTTAAGTCAATATAAAACATTAAATGTGTTACGAAATAATATATCGATCAAGTAATAATCATAGAAAGTAATTAACAACATACAATGTATATTTACATGGAATAAGATAAATATAAGAATCATACTGTAGTATTTTTATGGATAACTTTAAATATAGCGGACTTAACTTTACGTTCATGATTAAAAATATATATGATTACGTATAACAGAGTATCTTATTGGGACAAGAAAGTATATTTATAGGAAGTAAACTAAATTTGATTTACAGAAATGCAACAGAGAGAGTATCTAGCAGTCAAAGTAGAATACATGTAGATACTTATTGATTGTAAGGTATATAAGCCTTATATTTGGTTGATATACTTATTACAGTTTCTGTATTAAAAAATTCCAATTTATTAAGATAATTTGAAGTAAATAATAAGAAAGATTATATATGTAAGTAAAGAAGCACTGATGGATACTTTTCTTGGATTATAATTTAAATGTAAAAATATTCTATTATCGGCGCATGGAGTAGAGGCATGCACACGCATAAGACACGAACACACATGTACGAAGAAAATCACACGCCATCGCGGTAGGACAACCGATGTTAGCTTATTTCGGGCTCACCTAAAGCATTCCGTGTCCAAATTTTGACTGTTTTGACTGCAATAGGATTCCAAATTTGTTGCAATACTAAGAAAGTTGCGTATGGGATTCCTGAGGCCGCGCGAGCTTGACAAACTCGAGATTTTTACGGGCGGCCGGCTTCTCAAACGAGCGAGGTCCAAGATGGCAGCCGGCACCCAACCACAAACTTCAGAAGCATAGATAGAAAACGATTCCAATTTTATTTTCAATGTTACCAACGAATTAACTTTACATTATTACTGTTAATACGTATACTTATGCTTGATATAATTAATTTTGAAAATATTAATATTGTGTTATATAAAAAAAATTTTTTTGTTGCAATTATATATACAATTTCTATATTTATTGAACTATATATATCGTTTTTTTCAAAACTGATAACATTGGAGAAGTAATACTATTTTTTAACAAATGAAGTTTCAATAATAAATATATTATATCTTTACAAGTAATAAGTACAAAAAAATTAAAATAGTTATAATAGAAATGTTAAAGAATTAAAATTTACCCATCGATTAATATTTTTTAAAACGAATAAGTTAGATCACACCATGTGGTCATACCAACCACATTATTTTAATTTGGTTTTTACTGAATCAATATGGAACTTGAATTTGAAATTATTTGGAAAAGTTAATAAAATTAAATATATTACGTAACTTCACGAAATATATTTCTATTGTTATAGAATTGTTTGTTAACATAAATACGACAAAAAATGATATTCTATTTATAGATTATGTACCATATAAATATGCATATATACGATGCGAAAATTAAGTAAAATTTTTTTTTTATTAAGCAAATAATTTTTTATATATGACAAATTTTAACAATCTATTTAATACTCTTTAACTGTTGTATGCATGTATATATATACATATACATATGTAATATAGTAAAGTGATTTTAAGTTATCGTTCTGAAAACATTCTTTTTCTGCTCGTTTTCTTTGTTTTTTTTAATGCACTTTGTCTCCTTTTTCGCGCGCTATTTTTTTTCAAGAAATTTCCTTGCCTTTATGCGATCGTAGAATTTCCCTAGTATATGAACATTATCATTGGACAAAAGAGGACCGTTATATAAAAACGTATGTTATACGAAGAAGTTCGCGGTATAATCCATGTATACGGGCCTGCAATTCTGAATGTAAGCGTCTTTTTGATGTGACTCGAAATGCGAACTAAATTGTGTTTTCAGAACGTATACAATAGGCAGGCAGAAGCCGCATGAGTGAAAGGGTAATGACGCGCAGAGGAGGTGATCATCACAGTGTTTTTTTAACAAATGGCTCTATCCGAGGTGCACGATGTAGCTACGATTATTAGCAACAATTGTTTCAGTGTTGACAAGGTAAAACTTTTTTCAAGTTCACTTTAGTCGAGACACAAAAGTGAAGTTTGATTTTGTACTGTTCGTACAGTGAAAAAAATCATTTCGATCAAGATGCTTTGGAGCTATATAAACTGACAAATGACAATTAAAAAAATCTATTTTTATTGTATTTATCTCTTTTCAAGAAGAGTATTTCTCGATGAACGATTGATTTCATTGAAATGAATTTCAATCAAATAAATAGAAGTTACCTTTGTGAAATGATATATCGATGTCCTTTGTTACATGAGAAAGTTTCGATCGTTTAAAATTTGAAAATCATTTGCAATAGACAATGCACCGTTTACTTCTGTTAGAGCAATATAGTTAAAGAAACATATAATTTAAGTTATTTAGATTGTATAAATAATGTATGTGCGAATTTTTTTTACTTATTTAAAATTTTTTGTTTAGTCATTAAATAATTATTTCAATAAATTTCATTATAATTTATATTCATAATCAAATGGTAGTTGATTTCAAAAGGTCACTTATAAAGTGAAATATTTAATTTATTAAATAATTTTGATGAAGAGCTATTCTAAAGATACTCTTATTAAATATTTTTGCTTTTGTTTATTCAAGTTTTATATTCTTAATCATTGGAGTGAATTTATATTACGATCTTATCGAATGTCGAGTCTTAAATATATCTTTTAATATGGTATATATTTAGTATATACCATACTAAATGATATTAATATATAATTAATATGGTATTATATATACGTTATAATTAAATGGTATTATATATAAATAATATAGTATTATTATATATTTAATATATCATTGTTTCTAATCTTATATATTAGCTTTCTAATCTTAAATATTATATTTTAATCATTTGTAGAATGCAGATAATAGTTTTTCTTGAAATTTATTTGTGTTTATATAGATTCATATATATATATATACATTATTTTTAATTTATAACAGTATAATATCCAAATACCAAATTAATTAAATTTATATCAATGTTATTATTATGATACATCTTTTAAATCTCCATTATTTTGTAGATATTGATGATTTAAAATCTTCATCATCTGTTTTTTTAGATGAATTTGGAAGATGAGGACAATCAAGATTTAAACAATTCCATGGTCAATGATTTAGTTTCCAAAATTCTCGATGATGACTCTACCATCATCGATCATACTTATAACAATAGCTATAATAGCAATTTTCCGTTTTTATCATTACCTCATTTTTGCAATGTCAATAGAATGGAGGATAATTTAAAAATTCCCCAAAATGATGCAATTGATTGTAATGATCATTATCCACTGAACAAATTGATGAACAATAGTTGTAACTCAAATATAATTGATCAAAATTCTAGTAATCTTTGTCAAGAGTTAAGAACATTAAGTCTGAATGGATGCATGGAACAACCTATTATATCAGCAGATCAAAGAAATTTATATAGTAGTGGAATGTTAAGAAGCGGATATACTAATAATTCTCATCAATTTGCTGCACACTCTACCAATGAAAGTTGCTGTAGTATAACTAATCCATCAGTTTGTAATGCTTTACTGACAACAGCAGATGAAATAAATTATACAAAACAGTCTTCTAGTTGGCCAGAAACTTTAATGACTCCAGTAACTACACAAGATACGCTCACAAATTATCAACGGATTCGAACATCTATTGATTCAGATTTAAATTTTAATGATGCTTTAAATTTAGCCTCAGAATCACCAAATTTGACTGTTATGAATGAAGCAGTATACTATAATAGCTTTAGATCAAGTGCACCTTTAAATTTACACGATAATCCTACAGTTGCGTCTCATGATTTGTACAATATGACTGGAAATAATCAAACTTATAGACCAAATTCAACAATGATAAATCTTAACACGGATGCTTCTTTTGGAACAAGTTCTCCACTGCAGCATTTCACTTCTAGTGATATAACTCTGCAGAATTGTTTTGGAAATAATACTCAACACAATGGTATTGCAGAGTACAAAGATTTATACGAACCTATTAGATTAAGTACCGGAAATGTTACTATGAATAATGAACAAGTTTGCTTACTACAGCAGCAAACATCTAATTATCAAATAGATCGATCTGTGGACCAAAACCATAAGCATCCAATTGACTGTTTTCCTTGTACTAATGAATGTGCTGTGCCATCTATTAATGATTTAGACACAAATGAGAATATTTGCATTAGTAGCAATTATGACCATAGAACTGATAATAATTTATTAAAGATTATAAATACTAAGCCAAAGACTATGGAGACAAAAATGTACTCCTCTATCGGTTTTCCAAAAAATATAAGCCCGCGAGATGAAAATGAGGCAATAGTTAAATATGATTATCATAATTATCAACATAATGTTACAAAAAATGTGGAGAACTTGAAAACACTGTCGCAAAACTTTACGCCGTATCACAAGGATTTAAAGCAATCTCATACTAATCCTGCATATAAAATGCAGTCATGTGGTTCATCTGATAAAGTGGCTTTTACATCAAGAAATCGTTTGACCAATAAGATTAATGAATCTGCTCTTGGAAGAGATGTTTTCAATTATGTCATAAAACAACATCAAATGCCAAGTGTTCAAAATATATCTAGTATTCCACCACCTGATCTAATGTTTAATTCAACTTTAATACCAAATATGACTGCTGGAAGACCTGGATTATTCTCTCCAATGATGCCAGTTCCTGTTCCACTTCCTATTCCACCTATTTACTCAATGTTATATGGTGGAGGACTCAATCTTAAAGGCAGTAATACTATAGCAAGACGCACAGGTCCATCAAGTATATTGCATCTTAGATTAGAACAAACTTATGAACAATTTAAACAATTAGAAAAAGAAAGGAAGAAATGTGAGGCTGGATTGGCTGCACAGTTTCCTGGAAAAAGAGTAACCAGTGCAAATAATATACCTATTCCACGACTGCAAGGAAATCCATCAAGAGTAGATCGATTAATTATTGATTATCTACGAGAACATGCCCGGGTGATCACATTAATAGCAAAAGTAAATACTACAATTATATTAACTTTTATTGCATTAAATTAAAAATTATTTTATTTTATAAATATATTTCACTTTAATAGTAAAATATATATAATTTAGAGAAACTTTTAATGAAAATTTGTACATTTAAATGATTATATTTGATTATAAGTATGTACATTTTAAAGATTTTGTTATGTTGCAAAAATTGATAATATCGATTTACATTTTTTTGATATTAATTAAAATTTTTTTTTTAAATTATTTATGAATAATATATAATTGCATTGATTTTGCCTATCAGATGGAATGCTTGCGTGGAAGTTCAATGAATCAACGTATACACAAGGCAATGCAGTATTGGCTAGAAGCAATCAAATTTGTTCAAGACTGTCGAAAGCAGGAGATCGCGAATGCTACCAAACGTCAAAAAGAAAATCCTCATTGCATTCTCGTCTATAATGATAATGGTAAGTTATCTTTTTATTAATTTTGTCCATGATATTGTGTTATATAATACACGAATTATTGCACAGCATTGCTTTCGCTAAGGAGCTCGCTCATGTGTCTATTGGTGTAACTCGATATTGTTATGGTTCTATCAATATTCAAGTGCTACCCGGATCCGTGTAGCAAAAAACATAATACGGATGATCACAGACACAACGGTTATGTGAGTGGCATATATTTTTTTTTATTTTAATTATTTTGATTTTTTTTTTTAATCCTGTCTGTATTCAGAGTATGTTATTGATGATGATACATATGTGTCCTGTTAAATAACTGCTTTTTATCACACATTCTATATTGAGACTATGACCCCTGTAAATCTCAATAAGGTTGGGGTGCTTTTAAATAGATTTTTTTAGTAAGATTTTCATAAATTAGATCCAAAGAACAGCCTGAGATATTAAATTACATTTTATTTGATATAGTTTGAATGAGAATATCTTTATATGTATAAATAAATTAGTAGTAGATATAGTACTTTTATATGAAAGAGAAGTATCTGCAACATTGCATTAGAAATCACATACACTTTTATTTGAAGTTTATTCTTTAGAATATACTTATACTTGTCATGATTGTACTATAATATTTATATGATTCTTATGAAAGATGCATCAGCTCTACCATGTAGTAGTAGTTTGTTAATAGTATCTTCTAGTAATACATGTTGCAATAAAAATATATTTGCCTAAACCAAAAGTCACCAAAGATCTTCCATATATTATGTTTACAATATGTACATATATATATATATATATATATATATATATATATATATATATATATATATTGTATAAAATATATAATATATATATATATATTGTTCAATTAATTTTTTTTATTTGGACAACTATTTTTTTTTATAGATATGTTCTTATAGTAAAGAATACAAATTTGTTGTATAACATTGTTGCTCCTTATATTTAAACAAAAAGTGAAGTAGGTCATCGATATAATAATATAATATAGTAATAATAAAAAATCATTGTGTGTGAATATCATTAAAACATTGATTTAATGTCCAAGGTGTTTATTTTCAGGTATTACTGTGTATTTCATTGCACAAAATTCCATAGCATGTTATCAGCAAAAAAAAAAGATTGTTTTATTATTATTATTTTTTTTTAATATATTCAAGTAGAGTTATGAATAAATTGAAATCTACATTTTTAAACAAAAAATACGAATTTATTAGTATAGCATGTTAACTCTTTAGGTACGTTTAATTAGACGTGTTCTGATGGAGTTTTTGCTTATTTTGCATTGACTTTATTGAATTCATATAATTTATTAAATATGCAGATAATAAATAATTTTTTAATAAAAATTATTAATATTAAATTATATATATATCTATTCAACTGGTTAAATAGTGGAAGTTATAAATTTGTTCAGTATAAACGATTATACTTTTTTAATAAACGATTTACATCTTTATGAATTAAAAAGAACAGTTATATGTTTATTATATTAAAAAAATAAAATTATCTAAAACTCCATATTCTATATTATGAAATTCTATATAGTGAAATTTTTTTGTTGTTAAAGAAAAATAAAACCTTCGTAAATTTTATTTTTTATTATTAAATTTCTAAATCTTGAAGTATATTGAAACTTTGATTTTTATTGATGCAAGATTAAATTATAATGAATATATTAAAAAATGTATTTACAAACAATATAGTTGATAAAAATAAAACAAAATATTTTGTATTAATAATAACAAAAAATAATATGCAGATAGCTAATGTGGAATAGTACTTATGTGATCTATTTTTTCTGCTTTCAGATATATTAACTCTGGCCAACAGTGTTCATGAATTGACAAAGGCATCTCGTTATGCAAGAAGTGGTATGTACAATGCAATGCAAGCCACGTTGCTGTGCGATTTGGATTTAGAGAAGAAAATCGTTGAGACTTCTGATGATCCAGTTCTTGTGATAAAGCGTATTGAAAATCAGAAAACTGCTGGGATCAGCAACCTTTCTAATAATAATTAAAAAGTTCATGAAGATTCTTGCTTGTACATTGGTTGATAACAGCTTTTTATGTATTTGGCGTTCACAAACATTTTTCAGTGGCTTCTAGAAATGTTTTCAATAACCTTCTCTTTAAAACTTAGAATGGCACTACATACAAAAGCTACTTGGAGAGAATTATGTGTGTTAGCTTAAATGAGAAAATATTTCCACTTTTATTAGTTCACATCTGTGAAAGCTAAGTCTACTAACTTTTTACAAGTTATTTGTATAACTCCATAGTTTTCTAATGTGTATTCAATACTTAAAATCTTATAACATAAAGGGTGTTTATGGAGTATTTTGATGTGCACAATTTAAGGTTCGAGTGTACGTCACATAATTGTATGTAACTTTGCTTATTTGATGGTACTATAGAAAGCAAAATGAACAAATGCCAATTTTCTTTATTCATCATAGCTGAGACCATGTATTTATTTTCTAAATTTATCGAATTTTTTAATTCATACAAAAAAATTTTTCCTATGTAAGCATCTGAAATGATCATTGATTGAGTTACTCAGTTGCGCCATAGGATAAATAATCTAGGCTACATTTTATCGATATTGATTTAGATAATAGGAAATAATATTTTAGACTAGTTCAATGTGGCCTTCCTTAAATATATGACCCAGATGTGTGTCAAGTAGACAATTCCTTCGAAACTTTAGGCGATATTATATATTCTCCAATACTTTAAAAGTTTAATATTTGTAAAGGTGCAATCGGATTCGTTTCGATATATGCAACATTTTTGTTGTCTTTAATATATAATTCAAATGCTAACAATTGTACTATGTGCATTATTCACTGCAGTACATATACTTAAGACACATTGGTTGCATATAAGATTAATGCGCAAATTAGGTACAGAGTATTCACCGATAAACGCACAATCACATAACATTTATGTACACATGCTAAACTTTTCATATATCGTCCATTTACACATATCTGTGTGCATAGATGTAACATAATCTCGTGAGTGTGCATAATAACAACGACATGATATTTCTGACAAGCAGAGATATCTTAGTAAATTAGTAATATAGTAATTATAGTACATTGAAGAGAAAAAAATATATATATATACAATAGCGACACATTGTGTTGGCTTCTTTGATGCCAGTTGTTGGGTCTGTGTGATCTTAAAACTGCCTCGAGCATCTGATTGGTGTTATGAGAATACTTGAATAATTTAATTGAAACATTGTACTTGGTAATGCTATGAAATGACCTAACCACTGCTGCCTAATATAGTATAAAGCATATTACATATATTAACAAAATAGGGTTTGTGAGATAATAACGACAGTTTTAGATATATCATTCTTTTATAGATAATATATGTAGTTCAATACTTGCAAAATGTAATACATTTATAGTGATGTGTATGCTTTGTTTTGTTCTGTGAGGTACTTAGTACAAGGATTCTAGAAATAGAGTAAAGTTTTCTCCTTTAAGAGCACACTTTTTGAAAGATATTAGACATGTTTGAATATATCCTCTTTAAGGATTTAGTGTGGGATATTAACACGTTTTGAAAAATAATGTATTTGTAATTCAGGAATTTTCTGCATTTACTCCATCTTTAAGAATAAGAGAATAATGAATTCCTTAGATCTCCTAGAACATTAGAATGTAGAATGGGGTTTTTTCAAAGCTATAGAAGATACAGTTGTATCTTCTTTCTACTAATATCACATCCGCCCATTATTAAATGCAGATTCACTCAGATACGACATTGAAATATGGAAGCCTAGGCATGCTTTAAATCACTATTGTCCGTGTCGCTACTGTATATCATTTTACATCATGACTTTAGGAAAGTATAAATTTAATCGATTATATTATAATGCTTCATGAAAGCAATTATTTTTCACGTTATATATTATTATCAGTTTTACTTCGTGTTAAGTGACCACTAGTATTCAAGACTTTATATCTCTTAGCAAACTTGCTACGCTTATTCGTGGTTAACTTTAACCAGGGATGTGAGGTCAATAGGATTTCACTGCCCGAACATATTTATGCACAAATTTAAAAAATTATAATTGTAAAATGGAAGTTTATGTTAAGTTGATAAATCTTACATTTATTTTATTTAGATTTCCTATGGCCTCATAATTCTAGCTAATCGCACACAAACGGCAATGCTATTTTTGTACAACTATGTTTAACAATTTTATGAATATCTAAATGTTGGGGCCAATCAGATTGTATTTCTGTAAAAGCTAATTATCACATCCCCAGTTAAGGTTTAATCTGTATAAGAAAATACTTATCATTCGGGAGCATGCATTATTTGTGTATTTGTATATAATTGCAAGGATTTCTAAAGCAATTGTAAAAAAATATATATGTCGATAGATATGTCTTCGGTAGTGCGTATAGTATGATTGAGTGGTCGTTCCAAATGTTGAAAGTTGTGTTTTAGTTTTTCAAATATATATAATCAGGGATCTTCTTTTATTAATTTATATTAATATTTCTTATAATATGACCTTATATATATATCGACGTAATTGCTGGCTGTTCATCCCTTGTCCAAGAAATACTTGTAAATGTGTCAATTTTGACATTAACTCCGATAAAAACGTTGCAATATTACAATATTAGACTGTATCGCATTAGTTTACGTAATAATATATTACCTCAAAACTTGCCATGAAACAAGTCTTCTTTTCAGTGTAAGCTGTCATAAGGGACATGAGTTGAACATCCAGTATGTTAACACATGTGATAATGTTAAATAATTTATGCTCTACGTTAATTCAAACTAACCGGAAATAATGAGAAAGTAGTGAATAATTAAACATTAAATTGAATATCAATCGTGATAGGAAACGCGCGCGATGTGCGAACTATAATTATTATAAAATTATTGATACTTTTGATTGGTGTGTTTGTTTCTTTTTCTTTTTTTTTTTCTTTAGCTTATTATACGAAGTTAACATTGTAAAAAAAAAAACACAGGTCTATATAAATTTTACAATTTTTGGTAAATTTCTTGTTTTCCTATATATTTGTTTATATTTATTTCAGTATAAAAAAAAAGTAAAATTTAATTAAAAAACAAAGTGCACGCATTTCTCTAAAGCATATACATACGTGCTTGTAAGAGTCACAATATTGCATTATACATTTGTATGGCGATTGATTCCATTATTGTCATACTTTATACTAATGGTTGCTTTTCTTATTGATTTTACGATGTAGGTACATACATACGTACGTTATACGGTTTATGGTATCAAAGGAAAGAAAGAAAAAAAGAGAGCAAAAAAAGAAGTGTTATGCAATATATAGTATTTATCTCATCAGATCTCTTTCACAATATGAATAGACATTAAAATTTATTGTATTTACGGGACAAGGATAATATATACAAGGAAGAATATGAGCGTATGATTATGAAAATTATTTAGTATATTTTCATTTTGAAATATTTTCACATTTCGATTTGAATTATATAAAAATTGGCAAGCACGAAAAAAGTAAGTATATTTCTTTTTGGAAAGAAAAAAAGAATAATTCTCTTTTACGTAGCGTAATAAAATTTTAAGTATAGCGTGTGTGAGTGTGACAAAATATGCTTTTTAATAGCTCCAATGATTTATTGCATTTTCATAATCATTTGCTCATACAAGGACGCACACTCCACGGGCACGGCTTTCGTTCCGTCGTTGAGTAGGACAAAAAAGATATTAATAATATCGCGTATTCATTTTTGATACGATATATTACGATCAATGATAAAGGATCATCTCTCGTTGATCAAGGAGGGGAAAAACTTCATATAATAAGGTGCCTACGATAAACGGAAATATCTAAATGTGCGATTTCAGATTTACGTCCTTTTCCAAAAAAAAAAGAAAGAAAGAAAGATAAATTCTATTCACGGTTCTGATTAGAGACAATTTATCGATCGAACGCTCGAAATCTTTATGGGAATTACTTTAATCATAAATAATTCATCGTTATCTTAGCGAACGTATAATGTATATTTCTCGGCCTATTTTTCTAGTTGTAATAATCACGAACGAAGAAAGTTAAATCGAAATCTATGGAATCGACGTTTCCTCATTATTATTCTCTTTTCTTCTTAGCGCGTATTTGTATCTTAGCTGAAATTTCTCAAAGATGCTCTTTCTCGTGTATAATTAATAGAAACGATTCGTGATCGGTGAAAAGGGCGGATGGGGGAGGGAGGTCCAAGGGAAAAAACCGTGCATATCCTATGAAAAGAAAATGAAAAAATAAAAATCCGAAAACGAAAGTATAGCCTTAGGGAGATACATACATACATACATACATACATACATACATACATACATACATACATACATACATACATACATACATACATACATACATACATACATACATACATACATACATACATACATACATACATACATACATACATACATACATACGTACGTACATACATAAGTATATGCATACATTGGATACATCCGTACATACATACATACATAAATTACATACGTACGTATGTATATATAGAAATACACACAATTATATACAAGCTTGTTGGATGAAAGAAACTATATCGAAAGTTCGTAAATGATGACAGAGAGAGAGAGAGAGTAACGAGATAAAACGATCAAATAATAATAATAATAATAATAATAATAATAATAATAATAATAATAATAATAATAATAATAATAATAATAATAATAATAATAATAATAATAATAATAATAATAATAATAATAATAATAATAATAATAATAATAATATTAATAATAATAATAAATAATAATCATTGGTGTATGTATTACAATTGCGTAACATTAATAATGATCGACAAGAAAAAGAAAAAAAAAGAAAAAACAAAAACAAAGAAAGAAAACAAGAACTATATTGTATCTATATACATATTATACATTATATGGTGCTAGTTGTGACATAAACAAAAAAAGCAGTGCTTTAACAGAAGTTTCCTTCCGCGATTGTCGTCATACATTGTAACTGTGATATCTATAATGCCAATTTGTATATAGCTATGCAGTTCTTACGACAAAAGCTCGACGAAAGTAGCTGGCATATTATAGTCAATTTTCTTTTCTTCGTTTTTTTATTTTGTTGTTGTTATTGTTTGTTGTTGTTGTTATCGTTGTTTTTTTTCTCTTTTTTTCGTTCGACGAATTATTTTCATTAAACTCCGTATGTATCTTAATTTTATTCGTGTGTGTGCATCATGACGTGGGCAAGAGAAAAAATCTGACGTTTGGTACAAAAAAACGTTTATGTACAATATATTGTCGTACGTGAATGGTCAATTGCGTACTATTATATGAATTATACTATTCGTTTATAGAATTAATATTGTAAAGATCTTGTGCACTTCTAGTTCGAATAGTGTTCTTTTTTTTTTATACATACACGCATGTATACACACAAATACTTACATACACACTCTCGTTATTTCGTCTATCGTATAATATGCGCAAAAGAGTATTATTGTGCACTTAAGGTCATTTTCAATCCCACGCTAACGAAGGCTCTCTCTCTCTTTCTCTCTCTCTCTCTCTCTCTCTTGAAGAAAAAGAAGAAGAAGAAATAGAAAAAGAAAAAGAAAGAGAGCCGAATTAACGGGGACGTAATAACGATGTTTCCATAGAAATGATGCGTACTTTTCGCGATAATAGGATATTAAATTCTTCCCCTCTCCCTCCTCCCGATTTATAGCCAAAAATCAATGTTTATTATCAGCTATATCTGTAGAATTTTGTAAATAGAACTTCCGAATATGTGACTATAAAAAATCACGAACGAATGTTTTATCGAACGAAGCCGACTCTGTGCAACGAAAAATCTTATACTCTGTTCGCACATTTCATGGGATCGTTTGTTATTTTTGACAAGGAATCTATGATTGAAAAGAATCAAAATCTATCAATGATGTAATTAATGCGAACGTAATTGCTTATATTATTATTATTATTATCGATATCTAATGCCTTTTTAAGATCGATTTGTTCACATTAATAATATGTGAAAATGCTCATTATATTCGTTATTCGCGCCTTCGATCGATCGGATAAACGAACAAAGTATGTCAAAGTGTGAGCCTATCTTTTAGATATTTCCTAGTATAACGATGTTAACTATTTAGATGAACGAAATTAACACGCATATTGTTTCTCTGACACTGATAATTAATTTAAGTAAGTTCTCGATTTTCATGTGCGTGTTGTACTTATTTGTGATGCTCTTATGACTGGAAGATAATGTGTTTTAAGCTGTGGTAGTAAAAAAAACAAAAAAAAAAACAAAAAAAAAAGAAGAAAAATTATATGTAAAAATTTAGCGTATAAGCGATAGAAAATTTTTATTATGAACATTCGTTCTAAGGCTGAAAAAAGCTATCTGCATGATACATAGATTATATTCTATCGTATTTTTCATGAAGTGAATATTTTGAGTATATTATCGAATGGTGTCATTCGAATGGATGTTTTTTTTTTATTAATCATATAAGTATTTATAAATTTCTTATATCTTTATATACCATTGAAAGCTTATTCATTGTTTACAAGAATTCTAAATAATCTACATACATGGCTCATCTTTTTATAATATTCATATTTGACATTACATGTATTTACATATATACATATATGTATTTTGTACTTTTTATTACTTTTTTTGGATTATATTACTTAACACGTTCGTTTTCATTCATCACATTCTCATTAACGGACCAGAGTTCACATTTCACAATAAAAAAATAATATTTACGATGCAAATTCAATAAATATAACAGTTTACAACTGAAATCTAATATATTTGAGATGTTTAGAACGTTTAGCTGGCTTCTTGAATATATTTATTATGTTTGTACGTAAATTATTTCAAAATATATCTATATTAAGTCGAATAAAATGATCAATAGAAAGTATAATAACATGATTTGTACGAATTTTTCAACGGAATAACAAACGAACGTGTTAAAGTGAAAATCAATTGATAACATAAATGAGTAGAAAATAAACTATCTCGTGGATATGGGATGAATGTTTTTTCTGGATAGCTTCGGCCTTAGACGATAAACGAATTTACTGCTTTTTGTGGGAGATACTGTATGTAAAAGCCGAACTAATTAAACGTATTCAGAAATGTTTTAACATGTTTAACAAAGAAAATGTATAAATAATTGTAGACCTTCGTAAAACACGAAATCGTCGTCGAATCGTCCTAAACCGAGTAAACGTATGAGCGTACGTACAAAAAAAAAAAAAAGAAAAAAAAAAAAAGAAAAGATAGAGTCTGTCGCTAGATCATTTAATGATGAAAATTTGCTATATTTCACGTTAATCGGAAATTTTCTTTTCCTTTTCCGAAGAATACGGCAGCTTATATTTATAAAGAAAATGTGCGCAGGTATACTTACCTTATCACCTCGTTTGATACGCTGCATCGTTAAGAATAGATGGTACATATCTGTATAGGTATGTGTTTGACAATCCTATTTAAAAGAAAAAAAAAGTGCATGTGATATTGTAAATTATTGGATAGCTAGATACGTACATACATATGTACTTATTACGCGCTGATGAATATAAACACAGATGAATAAAATATTTAAAAGCGCTCGTTCTCTAATATTCGCAAGAGAACATAGTCTTTCATCATTCGAAATAAAAAAAGGAAAAAAACAGAAAAAAGAGAGAAACAAAAAAGAAAGGGATAGATAGAAAGAGAGAGAGAGAGAGAGAGAGAGAGAGAGAGAGAGAGAGAGAGAGAGAGAGAGAGAGAGAGAAGGAAAAAAATACACGAAATTCTTACTAATCTTACATATGAAATTTACGAAAGTTTTATGCCAACCGCAAGTGTATCGTTCTCGGAAGAATAGAAGTTTAATAAGGAAAAAAAAAAAAACTGCAATAATAAAAGGAATGCCGCGTAATATACTAACGCTCAAAGTACAGGTCATTCCAGATTCTATATATAGGCTGAATTAATTACTCGTATTAACTATTAAAATATTGTAAAAAAAAAAACGGATGCGTTTAAAAAGAAAAAAAAACAAAAATAAGAAAAAGAAAGTCATCGATTAGATAACGAATAAGTATTTTCATTCAAAGATTAAGTTTGATTTTACGAAGTCAACATTTTCTCGCGATTTTTGAGCTGAGAATAGAGATATCGTAGTAACGATGAAACATTAATTTGTAGAAACGCGATTAGTTAAAATGAGAAATAAATTCGTTTTATATACGTAACATCGAATGATAACAGCTATTTATATCCTTCGTCAAGATTCGAATTATGCAAAGGAGAAAGAGAAAGGGAAAAGAGGAAGATAAAAGAAATATGAAAAAAAATAGAAAGAAGATCCTAACGTGCAGTATCTCTCTTAATTAAACTTATTGCTAGGGGGAAAAGAAAAAAACAAAAAAAAAAACAAAAAACATGAAAAAAAAGAACAAAAAATAAAAGAAATATTAATTGACGATATATAAAAGTAGGAAGGCTAGGCAGGACCGAATTAAAAATGGCAACAATATATACGATAGACCATCGATTATCCGAATCCAAATGTTAATTCTAGATTCTAAATCTTGAGCTGTGTGGATGAAAAAACAATGTCGTGTTGGAATATGAACGAATTAAAATATGTAAATTGCACGAAAATAATTTTTCTTTTTATATATTCAAATCGTATTAAAAGATTAAAGTATCGCCGAACGACACGGGTGATCGAGAATCTATTGTACCTATATAATTCAGTGATAAAATAACACACATTCACAAAAGACACATATACAACGTATACGTTGAAAGTGATTGTCGTATGTGATGTGATGATTATATATTCACTGAATATAATAAATAATATTTGGATTCTTATTGTTAGACTTGTGTACTCTATGTTCCTTATACTTGAAACTTAATGCAAAATGGATTTTTTTCTCCGGCAAGGTGCGCTTGAAAATTCGTACCAGGTACAAGTCTTGAATATGTATATTATATAAAAATTGTACATTTTCTTGCGCCATACTTGCACTTAGGAATAAGAAATCGTGGTTCTAACACATGTCTTTCGTAAATGTACTTTAATGGATTGTATGCGTCGTAAAAGAAAAAAGAAAGAAAACAAAAAAAAAACACAAAAACAAAAACAAAAAGAAAAAAAAAAACGAGAAGATAGGGTCTATAGAAAAAAGCGAACTATATCTGCGAGTCCCACATTTTGTTACAAGTTACACCCTAAATAGATATTTTAGAATACTGGACCGTGTGCATCCAATGAATTAACCGGCTTATGCAAAGTGCATTTTTGTTGCGATCATTTTTGTTTTCCTCTATAATTATATAAATCGACTAGGATTCATTTAATTTTGATTATTGCCCTAGCATTGTTATACACGTGATAATACAGTCTGATTGATATCAATTATAATATATAACTAACTTTCATACCAGCTGTTTAATAAAGATGATGTTATTCAAGTCTCTATAGTCGTTCAAGAAAAAAATAACATTTTTTCGAGACATGTAACTTTTGAGCATTGTACTTTTTAGGAATGATAGATAATAACAGAGATGATCGCAAAATCTTCTTCACTAGTCTCGTATTCGAAATTTGATGAGAGGCTCCTTTCGTAGAATGCTTCTCTCAATGTTGCAATTATGCAACATTGCAAGAGAGATATGAAAGAAACTGACCAATATTTGATGCGCAAGCTTCCTACTGTGCATATACATATTAAATACATGTTGCCAGGTTAAGAATTTCGCTCTAGTGTTGATAAATATATGTTATATTCGGATATATTAGTAATTTCACTATCAATGTTTTACATCGAATGTGCAAACAAATTATGTGTATGTGTATATATATATATGCATATGTATATATATGTATAGATACGTACACATGGAAAGGATATGATAATTTCTGCGTATGTATATGAAACGTATAATGGAAACTGTACGCATGTGTAATGCAATCAGTTTTACAAGGTGCACGTAATCACGAAATGCGTATGTTTACGAAGACGTAATATTATTGTGTAAACGCTATTGCAAATATAAATATTGAGTTTATGTAAGGTTTTGTATTGTTAAATGATTTTCAATAGCTGATGTAACTTAGTAATATATGCTGTCATTAAAATTTTCCAATATTTGGAGTCTTTTATTTTCTAATGGCATTCTCAAGATAAATACAACGTAAGATAATATGACGAATTACTATGAATCATAACTTATACAAATAGATTTTTTTTTTCATGAATTACTTACCAGATTTTTTAGGAGAAGTAGAGAACTCGAGAAGAAATTAGAAGACGATATTCTTGTAGGAATCAAACAATTCGAAATGAAATTCACAAACAAATCTATTGCTAAATAATTATATTAATAGATGAACTTAAATATATATATTCAATCGATGAAATTTAATTTGAATGCAACATCGATCGGCACGCAATTAACTTCAATGAACGCTTTACACTGTACCTTAACATAGAAAATTTTCTATATTATTATCTAACATATTCTGAAAGCTCTACCAATAACAACATTAGCTTCTTTTAAGAACCAATAATATTAGAAGATATAGAATACAACGGAAGATAACTTTATATGTATCTTATCTAATGGCTGACGAAGTACATACATATATTTTCGTATTGGAACAATATAAGATAAAAGAGACTATTATAAAGATAAAAGTAACGATAATAAGTAGTATTATTGACTATTAAGAAATAATCAATGTCGACATAAAAGATGTTCAGTATAAATAAAATAACAAGAAACGTTAACAACTTAGAAATTGTCTACTTGTTGTTCGTGTACAGATAACTACTTATCAAAACGTACGAACTGATATATATTTGTTGAATTTCATATATATATATATATATATATATATATATATATATATATATATATATATCTATCTATATGAAAAGTACGACCGAGTGTACATTACGAAGAAAAAATTCATTATTGATCGACACGTATCGTTGATCGTGAATACAAATTTCAAGCATGTGCCTGAGCATGTATCGGATAGGGTAAATCAAAATGTGTTGGCGTTTCTTGATGACTTCTTTCATGCCAACCTTCAGCTACAGGTGCATGATATAAGCCATAATTTACACCGTTGGTTGCTATCTTCTTGAGTCCTTGTATACTGGATAATAACAAAGCCATCTTAGCAAGAATTAAAGCTTTACCACCAAGAACGGCAAGAAATTGAAAACCCATTGGAACAAGTATCGAGCCCATCAACAATAAACCCATCATCATAAGCGGCATTACATTGTGACGTCGTCGATGGCGGCGCCTCCGTCCTGATAATAAAATAAAAGAAGAAAAAAAATATATCAGCAAATAGATAAACGGGAAGATAATCAAATTAAGAAGCTTTTCTAAATTTTTCTTAGAAGATAATATCATTTATTACCTTGAACGGTATTATTATTATCAGACCTATCTGTTTCAGTCTCATTTATGGGCGAAGATATACTGTTAACTATGTGGTCAACATCGATCTTTAAAACGTGCGTGCGTAGAACTCCAGCCAATCGATTTAGAACTATTCCTGTCCAATTTGAAGTATCCTCTGTCTCGTTGTACATATTTTCCTTTCTGGAAGAGAGAATATGAATTTAACAAAAGATAATAACATTTGTATCTTCGTTAAAACATTATTTTCGATCAAACGTTCTATGTTTCATGTTCAGTTTCGAAAATTAAGGTCGTACTTAGCCATTTCATCTGGTAACGACGTGGAATTATCATGAAATCGTATTAAATCGATTCCATCGATAACCGGTATGATATCGTCGACGAGAAGGGAATCCAAAAAGTTGAGAGCTCGTTGTTGTATACATTGACGAAAGATATCAAGAAAATCATCCTGACTGAGATTATTCCAAGGTATCGAAGGACAATTCTTCAAGGCCGAACGTAAACCGAAATACCACTCTGTTTTTTCATCACAATTGCTTCTTTCGACCACGACGAATAGAAGTAAAATTACTATCAACGGATGTGGATGCATCTGCACTTATCAAGTTCATTTACTTAATGGAATATATAGATCCTCTAAATCAAGTATTTCTAAAATATTTTGAAATAAGTAATCGAGGAGCAAATATATTTTTATCAATTTGATTCTTTCATAATCGATGATCATATTATCGCAAAAATTTTATCCTTTTCGATATATTTGTAATATCATAAAAAGTATAAACTTTTGATAAAAATAGCGACTTCGAATGAGAAAAATAATCTATATTAAAATATTATGAATATACAATGCATATATATGTAGTACAAATAAAAAGGTAAGAACATTTCTTTATTTTTTTGAACGAATAAATTTGTAAAAATGCTTATAAAGTTGAAAATGTTAATGACTGCAAAAATTTGAAGGAAATCAATGATCTTGATTTTTCCCATTCACTGTTGGATCTTACCTCAAAAAGATAGAATGAAAATTTACGTAGACCTGTCTTTTCACAATCACACCGTATTACGCACTGCGAATAAGTGAATGTTTTGTGCAATTTTATACGTGTAGGAAATGGGGCAAGATATCGTATCTATAATCATTGAGATTCATCGAAGGGCATCAAGGTAGCGGTCAAAAGGCGGGCATTCTGCTCGACCAACCTTAGTCTACAATCATGCAAGAAAAAATTAAAGCGAACAAACGTAGACGACAGTTTCGCATATGAAGGAATTCTTATGATAACTTAAATAGCCATTTAGAAATGGAATCTAATTTTAATAAATTTATAATGTGGGCAAAGAGCACAAAACACAAGATCTTTTTGGAAGAACAAAACATACTAACTATTTATTTAAATTACTTTCGGTTTGTACATAGTCCGGTGTCTCTACGCACTGAATTTATTTCAATCTTTCTAAGAATCTAATATAATTTAAACTTTATATCTCCATATTTCACTCATATAACTTCTATCTACTAATCTAATTATACATTTTCGGATTAGTTAAGCACTAGCGCTATAATTACAGTCCCAAGAATAAGCATACAGTACGTACAGTAACTATGATTAGCAACTAATACTTGATATGAGATTCTTTTTGACAAAATTTCTTCATCCGTATAGATCTATACTCCGACCAAGAAAAATTGCATTTACATACATATATCAATTCTTTTATTATTTTTTTTTTTGTATATTTTTTTCCAAGGCCCGACGTAGACGGAGTTAGTTAAAAAAAAGAAAAAGCACCTGAATTACAGTAATCGTAAAGAGCAAGAGACAATTCCGACGATCGTCATGTTGCACGAATGAGCTTAATGACAAACGCTTCTCACCGATGGTCCTTTGGAAAATAACCGAATACTCGTTATAGATATACATGTATTTACGAGGCCATAGGAACATAAAACTTTTGCAAAGAGTCTTTTCGCAAGCCATATTTTTCTTTTATATTGCACTGGCTATAGTATCTCGATGTACCTGAGCTATAACCCCAACGTGAGAACTGTCCGCGCTCGATCTCGGACTGATGTTACACTCGATCATAGAGCCATTATGTTTTTGTATCACTATAGATCGAAATTCACCACATTCACTAGTAGAAGGTTGATTTCCTCGGGAGCGCACACCCTTCGTTAGGATCCTTTTAAACGCTTCTCTGAATTCTGTATTGAAGATACTGTAGATGATCGGGTTGAAGGCCGAGTTGCTATAGCCAAGCCATGTGAGTACCTGATGTAAAATTTTTATTTAAAATCATGCGAACTGCGAGCCAGAAAGAAAAAAAGAAGGACAAAAGAAGAACAGACATACACACGTATGCAAAAAAAGGTCATGCAGTCTTCGAATAAAATTCAAATATTCGTTTCCAGATCAAAATCGTTCGAAATGTTTTCTTATCTACGATTTGACGTGTATTTTTTCTTTTTTTTTTTTTGATTTGTCATTAACGTCTGAAAATACGGTCATACTTGGAATGCTTGCACTGATATGCAGGTTTTACAGTAGGCTGCAACAATGTTAACGCAGAAGAATGGAACCCAGCATATAAGAAAGACGCCCATGATGACGCCTACGGTGATTGCTGCTTTATGATCGGACACATGATACGGACTGGTCGGCTTTGACTTCATTTGCGGTTTTGGTGGCTTGTAACGACTCTTTGTACGGAAGCTCTTTCCTACAGATACTTCCGGTATCTTCGTGACGGCGCGAATACTTTTGACATGTTTCTGCGCGTAGCAATAGAGTCTAATAACGAAAAAGGGAATTAGCAATTATTGATACTATATAAGAGAGTAGCAGTTTAACGATGTACAGTATCATCGCTATTGAACCAGTTAGCGGACGTTCTACTTTGCTACTTTAACTATAAAGACTTTTATCACGCTTTCTTAGCGCTGAAAGTATATGCATAGGTTTAATCATTCATCGATGCTCACCTGCAATAGATTCCGAGCATTACCATGCAAGGAACGTAAAAAGAGATACAAGAGGATACCACTGCGTAGGTAGGGGTGAGGTCCAGGGCGCAAGTCGGATGCTCCTGAGAAAAAAAAATGAAAAAGATTGTAAACTATTGTTTCTATAACGAGTGTACCAATAAATACAATCAATGATAATTCAATGATCGCTGTTATCACGACAGAAAATATCAGATAAATGTTCGTTAGTTCCAATATTATCAGTTAATCGGACACATTTGATTATACAGCATATTATAAAGCATTTTTTGTGCGTTCAAAGCGTATACCAAGGCAAAGGGCATGCCTTAAGGCCATTTCTTACGTAAAGCTATGCCAGCTGGATTTACATACATTTTTTAAGTGTATAACCATAATTGACATTGTTATTTTTTGTTTCTCCTTTCTTTTTACAATCAATGCAATTCGTTTTTTCAATTCGTTCTCTCGTCACGTACGTATACCACTCTCGTTTGGTTATCAAGTATGCGCATTAGATAGTATATATACCTGAGAGAATCACTCGATCTGCGGCGCTCGGAAACATATTTTTGCGCATGCGCGCTCTTATAGGCGTGAATATACAATATTGCATATTATTTGCGTTGCACATAACTAAATTCAATGCGATAACTGAGGCTGCGCTTCATAATTAACAGAGAGAGAGAGAGAGAGAGAGAGAGAGAGTACTGACATTATGTTTATAACTTACTCGGACGCCCGAATTCGAAAGAAGGCTGAATGAGATTCTTGTAGTGTTGATCAATGATTTGTAAGTATGCCTACTCCTATTGTTCTACCACGCGATCTCTATAGAGATCCTTACATATCCGTTCCAGATGCTTAACCCGTATCCTTCTGTCATGAGTATTGTATATTTTCAGAGATAATCGATGTCCCAATAGTCAAAATTTATTTTGGTCGCATGTCAAACCTTGCACTATCGTTACCTCTTTCCCATCATTATAAACCAGGAACTGATCTGCTCTATGAAGACCCAGGCTGATCGGCACGAAAGAAATGAGACCTGCCAATAGCCACACAACAGCGATCCCGGCAGTTGCAATTCTTCTTGTTACCCAGCGGCCGTATCTGATAACGACATTATTATCATATGTACAATGTATTAGAATTTATATTTGAAGTGAAAAAAGAAAAAGAAAAAATATCATTTTTATAAAGTCGATTTACCTAAGCGGATCCTTGATGTGGATGTAGCGATCAAGAGATATGGCGCATAAATTCAATATAGAGGCAGTGCTACACATAACGTCGAAAGCTATCCAAGTATCGCAGAATTGCGTGCCGAAGACCCAGTATCCAAGGAGGTCATTTACGCCGGCAAATGTCATCACCAAGCAACCGACGAAGAGGTCAGCAATCGCGAGGGATGCTAGAAATAGGTTTCCTATTCTTCGCAACCCCCGGTCAGTGTAAATCGCTACACAAACTAGGACATTGCCAGCGACTGATAAAAATACAAGTATCAGGAGCAGGAATCCTGAAAAATTCAAATAAAAATCGATGAATGAATATTTCTCGAGCTTCTTATATACTTTCGTTTAATAATATTCAACCGCATGCTGTTTCTCCGTTAGTAACTATTAGATACGTATCTGGAAAATTAATAGAAATTCGATGAATTTCTAAATAACGATATATTGTGAAAAGTGTTCGTGTTTTATATAAACATCTTCTTTTAGCCTGTTTAATAATAGGTCTGAATATACCTATCTTTCTTGCTCTTACTTACTACGATGCGCAATAGAGAGATCGAAATAGAACATCACATACACATAAAATATAACGAAGTGGTTTGCCTAATCGTAATACAGAATTGTAGAATCAGAATTTGTTTTGCGTACGCGTGTATATGTACCACCTATTGTCGTGCAAAAATAATCCTTTCTTCGTTCTGACAGCTCTGATAAGACTTAAAAGTAGGGCAAAACTGGATTGTTTATCGGAAAAGGATTAGTCTGAATTGAAAACGTTTTGTAACGTACAGATATATATAGGAGTAAATAGGGGAAAACGATAGGTAGGATTGAAAATGATGAATACGGAAGGGAGTTTTGCTGGTTGATAAATTATTGCGCAACGTATATACGGTATCTCTCATCTATGTAAAATTAATTTTAGTCAAATATGAAATTTGGCGAACCAACTAGAAGCACCGACAGCAACGTGAAAGCCTCTTCAGGTAGATCTTCATCACCGATCGTCAAATTGTCCTGTAAAAAAAGAGGAAAAATAAATATTAACAAAATTATAGTTACGTTAGATGATATAATCAAATTTGATTTAGGTATGACGAGACAATGTATAATAAACTTCTAATCGAAATGATTTCTTTCGGTTATTCTATACGAAAGCTCAAATATGTATATTTAGGATCGGTTTAATTCAACGATATCGATTGAAAGTTCACAGTGGCGGCCATTCCGTTTGACACCAGCAACGAAAGTAACTCGTATAATTTCTATAGTTATTATTTCATAACAATGGGGAATGACATTTTGTTTTTTCGATGTCTGTCAGCAGTAAAAAGATTTTTTTATTGTGATAACATTTTATAATCTCCAAAGCATAAATATCTTTGCATCTAAAACAGCAACAGAAGATAATGACAAGAAAAAATAAAGTTTGTAGTATCAAGAAAAAATGAATCAAAATTACGTGAGAAGTTTCGAAAGGCAATTTATTATTTTGCAAATAAATATCGCCGAGAGTCTCTCGTTTCAGGACCCTTGCGAAATGAAAAATAATTTGCGTGACTATAGGTCATTGCAATGTATGTTGAAAAATAAAAATTGTAATTAGGAAATACAGAAGTCAGTAACTTTCTAGCATCTTAAAGCAATTGGTATTAAATAATGGAAGCATAGGAAAATAATGGTACGAGATTAACGAAATCTTGATGAAATTTTTATGATACTTCTCAGAAAAAGTACCAAATTCCAGTACCAATGCACAAATTGCTTTAACATATATGGAACGATTACCGAATTCCTCAAAATTCAGGTTCATACGTTGACACTCCAACAAACATTAGTTGACGCGAACGTACGGTCCAGTAGTTTTCATTTGTATTAGATGAACGAATTAACCAGATTCGTTCATCCATAAGATCGAACAGAGAAAATCCTGGATGAATCCGTCTTCGGAAATACATCATCGGTAGATAATACAAATCGAAGATGGTAATCCTCGTTCCGCAAGCACTGAACTCACGTGTTATCATGACATTTTCCATGAGAATACGATGAATGCTGAAGGTTGATAACCTGCAATTATTTTTTTTCAATAAAAATAATCCGTATACTTGTCTAGGTATCTTCCAACGATTTTTTTCCAAAATATTTTCATTCTCGATATCACTCGCTAACAGTTAAAGTGTCGCAGTTCAAGATACTTCGTAATTCAATCATTTCATCGGAAATTATTAGCAAACTCGATCAGATCGATGTAATCATTTTTTTTTTTCTAATAACTGATATAAACGAAAACTGTCGTATATTCGCGTTAAGGTTACAAGCTAATAATAACAAGATATAATTATAGTCTAAACATAAAAAAGTATAATTTGAAAGATGAAAAATTCAATGAACCAATGGACGAATGGTAACCGCATACGGGACCTCATGCTGTAGCCATTTGTCTCATAAAATCATTATCATTGAATCCATCATATTTGAAATTATATATTTTTATATTATTACAAAAAGAAAAAAAAAGAAAAAAAAATATAAAACGTAACAACTCCGAGCAAAACTCTAAGAAACATTCTTCGAGTTCAGATATATGTATGTAGTACATGGATATTAAACATCGTTCTGTTCGATTTTTTGGAGTATTTTTGTAAAAACCGGAAATCAATTAACGTTCAATTAAGAGCGACTGGTTTGTATATGTATGTATGCATGTACACATCAACGGTAAGGAGATTTCACAATAATGAGATAGCCTGATCGATCGGCAGCTATCTTGGACAAGTCAGCGGGCTCGAGTTGGTCTCCGGCTCGTTACCCCCTCTTTTCTCGCTGTTCCCTTTCATACTCGAACTCAATACGTCCACCGTTGTTCCACTCGAGGGTAAGTGGGATACGAGTATGGAGGGAGAAACTGTTCACTTGAGGCTTGAAGCCTTGTCGTTAAGTTGCAAACGAAATTCGAAGCTTAACTTAATTCAATGATCGACGATAAAAAAAAAATCGGTGGATCGGTTAGTGAGATCTGCCTCTGAAATTTTATAATATATCCAATAGATTAAATCTCTTACTTGAATTGGCAAAGATCGATGTAAGTAACTTATTTGAATGTATTCATTCATCATGAAAATGATATTATTGGGGAAAATGATTATTGATTCCCAATGAAATAATCTGATCAATCGAATGATCATCAATTTTCTAACATTTTTTTCATTAAATAATAAATATATTGTATTATTCGAACATCCATTTAATCGAAGTGACCTACTAAAATTCTACTCTAATTATAACCGGTCACTGGTTGTTACTCCATTGAGAGAAAATGCTACTCCATGTTTCTAACGTGCTGAATCGGTTTAATCTATCGAAAAGAATGATTTAGAATAAGGAAATGAACGTAACGACACATTATATCTATTTCCACCAAACGGAAAAAATTGCACTATGTGTGAGCCTCTTAAAGGGAAAGGTCCGTACACAACGAATGCGATAGAATAAACATGATCATAAGTATGAAATGGAATAAATTCGAGGTAAAAAGGGAAACAGACGTATACACGATACGTTTAATATTCCTAATATTTTATATAACTCCTTTATATGCGACAACGATACGAGATTGCAAGAACAGATCTGTTGTACTACTTTCGGTGTGCAGAGGCCTTTAACCTTGCTATTGATTTTAAACAGCTCCAAGCGTACTCCTTGCAGGCAAAGGAAGATAAAATTACAATCGGCAAAAATTGAGATCCCTCCAAAATATAAGCAAAACATAATATATGTTATCGATGAGCTCGTTATAATCAAAACATTCAAGAATCTATTGGAATGTTTTATATTCTTGAATGACTTGATCCTACCACAGCCATTCTAGCTAAAACTAAATAACATTTTGACGCTTATTTACGCTATATAACATCGTAATATCTAATTAACGATCTAAACCTTCAGTTTGCCACTTCGAAACGTTCTGATTACTTCAACACTAATTCCACGAGAAACGTGTGTAAAAAGAAGCTTCAAATTGGTGAAAATATTAATGCGAACTCAAGTACATGTAATCAACAGGCTGACGCAACAAGCTTACTCTCAACTGTTGCAGAGTTCGAAGCGTGTAACTTATATATGTATATATTTATATAAAGAGTTTCTATCCTACGCATACTTGGGAATAAAAATTAGATATCCTTCAAGGTTCTTCTACGAATTAAGATAGACGCTTTAAAAGCATAATAGGTCTTCTGCATCAATAACACAAGTCATTATTGCGCAAAATATATACACATATGTAAATTCTTATGAAATAGAAAAATAACTATCGATTGTTACTAGACATTATTAATTTGAGATACGCAAATATATATTGAAGAACAAAAAATTTTCTTAAAAAATGTAAATTGTCGCTACCTGTATCGTGGAGCCATGCTGCTACGTACGGGTACAGTATAACGGGGCAATCGATGGTTGGGCCACCATTAACCGGTTTTTCTTGCTGACAGAAAAATTTTGTTTTTCGCCAGAAAACATAGTCGTGAAGCAACCTCATATTTAATTCTCTTCTCTTCCACTGTAAGAATTTACTTGGCTTCGGTTGTACTGGTGTGTTCAGGGTAGATCGTCGGCAAAGATATTGCAAAAATACGCGAATCTGTGAAAAAGTAACACTAATGCCAAAGTAAATTTTTTCATTCCTCGATACAAAGCATATTGCGTTAATAAAATGCTGACTTAATTAGAAAAATCTCTTCCTTCGTTTGCTCTTTTTCTAATTTTTTTCTTCATATTTCTCGCGTACATACGTATGTACATGCCGAACGATTTCTTTACTTCCCCATCCCCTGGCTCCTAACTCCTCGTCTATTATTTTTTTCCCATATATAGCAAGTATTAAATATATTAAAGGGACAGGGTAACGTGCGATTCTTTCATGCATGTGTGTGTATATATATATAAATATATATATATATACATATATATATACATATATATATATATATATATATATTTCGTAAAAATAATAAACCTAAAGCGAAAATAAAGATATATTAACACTCATGCACTGCGAACACAACGTTCTTAAGTATATTCACGAGTCTCGTTGATGTTGTCGAATGGATTCTGGATATTTCGTTGCACGTTCACCTGGAGCAAAATCATGACCTGCATCGAGAAGCGCACCCCGCCGCGCACTGACTGATCCGCACCCCCTATGCTTTTACGTCCCTCTTACGTCTCCGAACGAATCTGATCCTCTTACCACCCGCCATCATCGCTACCACCACCTTTCTTCTCTCTCACTCTTTCTCTCTCCTTCTCTATCTCTAACTATCTATCTACCTCTCCCTTCCTCTACGAAAGGATCTTGGAAAGACATGCGTAGCAGGCTTTGCCGACATACGTCAACGATCGGTACAAATACTCCTGGATATTGAATATTTCACTGGAAACATTTTATTCTTTAATAATAATCGATGTATATACAAAGATTAGAAATGATTAAAGTTTGAAACTTCAACTTCGTAAAAATGTACTTACGACATGATTAAGGTTAAAAATATGACGTTACAAAAAAGTGTACGTAATATACAAATGAAATGCACAAATTTATAGATGTATCTTATAGTTCAGTCGTATTTTATATACTTCGCGTTAAGGTTTATATAAGAATTTTTTGTAGATGTTACCCGGTAACACGAAATTTAATCGTACAATTGTTTCGACGCGTTACTTCTGATTTAAATCATGGCGCTTTTTGTAAATATGGCGCTGATAAGGAAATTAATGAGAGACGTATTTTATAGGATTATAGTGTTTTATAAATAACTTTTATTTTATTGAAATTATGTAATCTTCCATATGAATCTTTTTATTATTCTTGATTTCATTTATTTTTTATAAAAAGATTTCAATATTCCAATCGTTTTATGCATAGTAATATAAATTGATTATTTATATAGCAACATTCTTTTATAACTGATCAATGATTCGTTGTTACATCTGCTTTTAACCAATCGTCATTCGATCAAAAAACACTTGGGCTACTGTACACTGCATAACAGGTTTAATTTTAAATATTTTATAGTGAATGGTGTCGAATCTGCTTTGTCATCTGTGAGATATTAAAAACATTTGTATAGATTCTATAACCGGTTAAAGTTCAACTTCGTTCTTTTTATTTGTGTCTCGATCTTTCTATATTGTTCTGACGTCTTCTCTAGCACAGGTATGTTTCTATTATTTGTTTTTATATTTACTTTACAATAATTAATAGTATATACATAATATACAGGAAAGAGGTGATAAAGAAATATTGTAATTTGATCAGTTCTCAGTACAGTTTCTCAAATTAACAAACATGAATTTAAAAGAAAAAGTATATGTAATTGGTGTGGGAATGACCAAATTTGGAAAACCTGGGAAGCAGGATGGACCAGATTATCCAGAATTAGCAAAAGAAGCGTTAAATAATGCTTTGAAAGATGCAAATGTTCCATATAGCGATATAAAAGCTGCTTGTGTTGGATATGTATACGGAGATTCGACTTGTGGTCAAAGAGTCATATATGAAGTAGGATTGAGTGGTTGTCCTATTTATAATGTAAATAACAATTGTTCAACTGGATCAACTGCATTAATTCTGGCTAAACAATTGATTGAAAGTGGGAATGCTGATTGTGCTTTAGCTCTTGGTTTTGAAAAAATGGAAAAAGGTTCCTTGACAAGTAAATTTTCAGATCGAACAAATCCAATGGACAAACATGTAGAACTTATGGCTGATATTGTTGGTTAGTTATGTGAAACTATATTTATATTATGTACATTCATATATGAATTTATGATATATAATTTGGTATAATTATTAATAGGAATAAACGAACGACCAATTACTGCTCAATTGTTTGGAAATGCTGGTATTGAACATATGAAGAAATATGGAACAAAACCTGAGCATTTTGCAAAAATTGCTTATAAAAATCATTTACATTCTGTAAACAATCCGTATTCTCAGTTTCAAGAGAAGTATACTTTAGAACAAATAATGAAGTCTCCAAATGTATTTGGACCTCTAACAAAACTTCAATGTTGTCCAACTTCTGATGGTGCAGCAGCTGCTATTTTAGCCAATGAAAATTTTGTTCGTAAACATGGCTTGGAGTCACAAGCAGTAGAAATTTTAGGAATGGAAATGTCTACAGACTTGCCATCTACATTTTCAGAGCGTAGTTGCATTAAACTTATTGGGTAAAAGATATAATTATTTTTTTTATTACTTTTATATCTATTCTAAGAAAAGTCAACTATATATTTCAAATTAATATCTTTTTTATAGATATGATATGACAAAAAATGCTGCAGAAAAAGTTTTCACATTAACTAAGTATAAACCAGCAGATGTAGATGTAATAGAGTTGCATGATTGTTTTTCAACCAATGAATTGATTACTTATGAAGCTTTAGGACTTTGTTCTCCTGGTCAAGCTGGACAACTTGTGGATTCTGGGAATAATACGTATGGTGGAAAGTACGTTGTAAATCCTAGTGGTGGTTTAATCTCAAAGGGACATCCTTTAGGAGCTACAGGTATAGCACAATGTGCAGAACTTTGTTGGCAACTCAGAGGACAAGCTGGAAAACGACAAGTATCAGGAGCAAAATTGGCACTACAACATAACATAGGTTTAGGTGGTGCTGTCATAGTTGCTTTATATAAATTAGGTTTTCCTAAAAATTCGACTACTCCCGCGAAAAAAGTTTCTGCATCTTCTGGTGCTGTTACACAGAACAAAACTGGCAATGTTGATCCAAATATTTTCAAAGCTGGTCCACTTTTTAAATTACTTGAAGTTGCAATGAAAGAAGATACAGATGGGTTAATAGAAAGAGCTCGTGGAATTTATGGAGTTAAAATTATAAATGGACCTGGAGGTGCAGAAGGATATTGGGTAATAAATGCTAAAACAGGCAAGGGATCAGTGGAATTTAATGGTAAAACCAAACCTGATGTTATATTTACTATCAGTGATAATGATATAACTGATTTTATCTCTGGAAAATTAAATCCACAAAAAGCATTCTTTCAAGGTAAAATAAAACTTCAAGGTAATGTGAGTTTTGCAATGAAATTAATTGATTTACAAAATCGTGCAGCCAAGAAAATCGAATTACTTCGCTCTCGATTATAATTATATTTCTGCTAAAAAAATTGATATATTTTACAATAATTCCTTGGTTATATGGAAAGGTGTACTTTTTTGTTGCATTTTGGGGACTTTTATAAATTACATAATTAATAAGTTTTAATGGATTAGTTTCTAATGGGTTAAGAATGAACACTCTTTAAAGTTGGTACTACATAAAGCATTAATTAAATCATTAGTTAGTTATCATTTTATATTTTGATAAATATTCACTTAATAACATGTAACTGTTATTAATGAATATGTGAATAAATTGTAATCATTTATATATATATATATATATATATATATATATATATATATATATATATATATGTATGTAAAATGGTCATTGAAATTACAAATTATATTTTCTAATAATATATAAAAATATATAATTTTTATTATATATAAAACATATAATTCTGTTTTATGATATATTAACCTTTCAGTGAAAGATAAAAAAAAATGTGTTATTGTTATATTATATCATTATATTGGTGTACACTAATATAACTGTTTTTTCAATGAAGAATATTTTTTTTATTGAGTTAAATATTATATATTGTCAAATTGTTTTACTTTTTTATTAAATTTTATTAATATGCAATATTTGGGATCATGATGGATCATATACTTAATTTGAACAATAATATATAATATTATAAAGTTTTATATATTACGATATATTTTTCTGATATATTTTTATATCTATTATTATTAGTAGAACACTGTGAGATTTTTTATTAATAAAATATATTTTTATTAATAATTAAATTAATACGTAATTATTTATTAATAATAATGAAATTATTCCAAAATTATATATTATTCCTAAGATCCATTAGCATGAACGTCTCAACCATAGTATAATTTGTCCAAAACTCATTAAGTTGCCTGAGTGAGTTGCCGTTTGAAATGGATCAGAAAATCTGAGCATCGATTTGTGGGCACAAACAAGGTACATCGCCTATTTCACGGAAACAACATATACTCTAGCGTCTACATGAACATCAGTAGGGGGAATAAAAGCTTTTTTTTTTTTTACCAGAAGCTTTATTTTTATGCATAAGCTATTGCCAAAAAAACACCATTTTCTGACATGATTTTTTTTCAAAGAAAATAAAGCTTTTTCAAAAGTAAAAAAGAAGTCGTATCCTTGTTTAAACGTTTATCTTTAAAATGAGACTTTGCTCATTAAGATCGTTTAAGAATTACGTCAGTAGTCATTGTTGGCCTAAATTATAAAACTAGAAGTGATAAATAGCTTTAAGATAATGAGAAATATCATGATAACCATATACCTATTCGTACATAATGAAATTATTTATATTTTAAAAATGTATTAAACCGATAAAATGAATTAATTATAATAATTTAATAAATGATGTCTGTATGATAAAATAAATATTGAAAAATTAAGACAAAAAATATTATAAATTAAAAATTTTATTGAACAGTAATTATTGCTCATTACTAGAGGAGTTATTACTCGTGTCATCGTCTTCGTCTTCGTCTTCTTCTTCTGAATCAGAACTACTTGTGTTATGCCATTCTTGTGAAGATAAATCATCGTGCGTTATAGTTTTCCATTCATCCATTTTGCGACAATCTACAATTGTATATTGTTAACATTCATTGAATTATTCGATTATATTTTTAAAAAATGTAGATCTTTCATACCTAAACTATAAAAGTCATTGAAAGTATATTGTCTATCACCAACTTCCAGCATACCACCATATAAATACAAAGTATTATTTTTTACAACAAGTCCAGGATTTATTCTTGGTGAAGGAAAGAATATATTTTCAACTTTTTCCATACTATTTGCCTGTGTGTTACGTGATGTATTCGAACTAACAGTTAACTGGTATAATAGAACAAATAAAATCATATTAAATTTTGTATTAATAGACACATATAACAGATAAAAATAATTAGAAAAACTCACTGTAAATATTTCATCCTCGTCGATACAAGTAACGGCAGTTTGCATTGATTTGTTAGAATTAGTTGTTCCTGTTTGTGAATTTTCACAAATATCACTGCTTTCCTTATCTCCATTCGAATTACATTCATCTATATGGTCTTCTTTTTGTGCCTTTTCTTTTTTACGTTGTCCTGGTGGTTCTCTTTTACCAGTCAATGTAACTATATTTAAAATGATGTATATTTTTTTTGAAATGATTACATTTGTATTATGGTATGATAGATCATTTATATTCACCTTCATGCCATTGGAATTTTTCTAAGTCTAATGATAACAAATCATTATAGAATGTTCCCTGTAATTCTTCTTCATCATCTATATTATCAAAAACTCCACCAAATGCATATGCTATATGTGGTTGTATTAAAATACCAGTCATACCACAGCGAGGAGAACATTTGAGACCTGTCTGTTTTGTTAATATCCATTTCCACTTAAGACCAGTCTGATCATTCTCTAAGAAAATTTATAGATTTTTTAATGCATAAAATTAAGAAATATTTATCATAAAAAAAATGTATATAAATATTCTTACTATCTGGAGATAACAAAAACATATCCGTATGAATTTGTCCCTTATCAACTCCTGCTTTAATTTTTTCTTTACTATAGCCACCATAAACAAGTAGTTTTTCAGATGTAGGTAACATTATACATCCAGAACGTGGTGCTGGTGGATTTCCTAAACAATTTCATATAAAAATAATTTTTATATAAAATACTGTTTTATAAAAAAAGGATTTTATTGTTTTGCTAAATTACCAGTGCATTCAATTTTGTGCCATGTATATGTTTCCAAATTAAACATATAAATATCATTATAATATTTATAATCTCTAAGATTATCATAAAAACCTCCAAATACTATTAGTTTCTTTTTCATGTGAATCATTCTATGACCACTTCTGGCTGAGGGACCTCCAGGAGATCTTAAACAAATGTTTTATATGATACAAATCATGTCAAGAAAGTTTTGATATATTGCATTTGTATATTTATAACATACACAATTTTTTCCCATTTTTTCTCTCCCATTCTATAAACCCATAGATCTTTGTAATGATAAAATTGTAACTCTGAAGGACTAGAAAATTCTCCACCAAAGATCCACATTTCCCCTTTATTTGTAGAAGTAACTATTGCTTGATGACCACATCTAGGTGGTGGAGCACCAGGTGCTTTTATCACTGTCCATTCTTTTTTATTTAAATTATAAGTAAACATGTCACCATATACAGTTGTCTGTGTAAAATAAAAATTTTATTATAAATAGAAATTTTAATGCAAATATAAGTAACTTGTAAGAAGAATATAATAATACTTTTTGACCATCATGGAATTCTCCACCAAACATAATAAGTTCATCTTTAAAAGGATGAGCTATTAAAGAAAAATTAACCCTACGAGATGGTGGTTCAATTACAATTTCTACAACACGTTGTCTACGAGCTTCTTCCCGTTCAATATCGGCAATAACTTTTTCTATATCCTCCTAGAGTTTTAAAATAATTTATTTAATGTCAAATTATAAGCAGCGTATAATAGTTCTCATATCTACGTTTGTTTTTTATAAGACGTTTAGATGCAAATCTAACCTCTCCTAGAGCTGCTAATTCTTTTTTCTGTTTAGCATTTAACTTCTTTTCCGTTTTAATTGCCGTTTTTACCGTACCACTTAACTTTTTCTTATTTTTATCTTTTTTTCCCATATTTGTATCTAAAATAAAATAATGTTTTTGTTATACAATAAACACACAACACGTTTGTACAACACGAGACTACTAAGGTCAATGTAAATAAATACTGTTTTATCTACGGAATAATATTGGAACAGTATTTACATTATCTACAATTTTGTTACTACGTTTAGTATAATAAATTAATCGGTAGGAGGCACTGACATCGGCGACATTAGCGCACCTACAAGAAATTCCTGCGTAATTGAAAACTTAATATTCTTGTATCAGTTTAGCCTCCCTAAGGTTTAAATTATATTCTCGTATTCGATTATTTTATATATTAGTGTATAAATCCATACGAATTCTGAGAAATATTTTCTATAAAGGATTAAGTTGTTACGATTATTACGATATTCTGCATTATTTATCGCAATAAAAGCAGTTATTTTTTCAGGGTGTTTATATGATATGAATGCATGCAGTGAAGGGGATTACCGCGTAAATTATCTGAATGATGTTTTTTAAACAACGAATCTCCTCAATGACAATAATGACACGAGACGAAAAAATTGATATCATTATTGAATCGTGACAGTATCTGGTACTTTGATAACTTTGTGCCATATATGATTGAAATCATCAAGTTTTGAACATTTGCGATCATTAGGTGGTTTTCTTTTCGTTATTGTCCGTGTCACGAGGTTTTTGCGCAACTTAATTTTCGTAGGATTTATCTTGGAAGTTAAAATGGAGAACAGGTAAATCACGAATTTCTTTAAATTCTAATTTAGTTGTTAAAGCATTTAGTTTTATATACTTCTATTTATACTTGCATGATTGGTTATGTCGCAAAAAAAATAGATTTCAAATATGATGCATAAAAATAATGACGAAGATGAAGATTAATCATATTATCGTAGGAAAAGTAAAAAACGTACAAGTAAAAAGAATAATATGTTTGATAACTGGGCGAATGATGGCCAATATGCACAAAGCAATAACGCAATGTCGAACATGGAATACCCACAAGTTTTGTGGCAACCAGGAATTCAATCTCACATTCCAAATCACAATGGACAACGTTTATTTGCAGCAATGTCAGATCCTAGTGTTTGCGGTTATTCACCAATGCCAATGACATATACAATGGAACCCGTATCACTTCCAACTATGTATAGATTATATCAACCAATGCCTTACGGTGTCCATAATGTTCATGGCAGATTGAAGCAAAAGTTTTATCCCAAACCTCCAGTTATTCCAAATGGATATACTAGTCTGCAAGAGAATAAAACGAATTCTACGGTATTGTCGTCTTATCAGAATGGAGATTATGCTAGTTTACCACCAGTAGCTAATAAAAGTAATGGAATTAATGAAGATGAGATAAGCTCAGAACATAGAAGATATTCAGATCCAGGTTTAGGACCTACAGAACCTCCTGTTCATAATCAAGGCGACGATTCGGATAGTGCTGATAGTGGTAGCTCTATTACAACTATTGGTCGGAGCAACAAATTGGTTTTATCTCTTATTGAACAGGTTAGATTCAGCCGATCAGATATATTAATACAATGTTGATTAAAATTAAGAAATTTTATTACATAGTTTTATGATATATTTGAATAAATTATTTTCTATGTAGCGTCAGAGATTCATATAAATTGCATATACTCATTGATTAATTTTTTTTTAGATGGCAGAATTGAAAAAAAGTAATGGTCAACTTTTCAAAGAACTTAGCGAGGCTAAATTCGAATTAGAGACAATGAAATTAAAATTTTCACAATATAAACATAGTTCTGATTATCAACCAGGAATGTTATCAGGTATAAAAAAAAAAAAAAAAAGAGAGAAAAAAGAAAAAAAATCTATGATTTTTAATAAATTATATAAAAAGCAAAATTACCGCAATATAAATTTTTTTTTTATGATTACAGATCTTATTCGCGAGATCAGGGAAGCGAACAAAATGTGCGAAGAAGGATTAGTGATAAAAGTACAATCTATGGTGGAAGAAAAACATAATCAAAGATTAACAGAAATAGATACATTAAAGGCATGTATATTTGTCAGTTTTATTTCATATTACGATTTCTACAATTTTTTAATTTAAAAGAAAACAATTAATAACGAGAATTAGAATAGATCCTGTAGAGCTATTGAAAGTTTCAAAATATCAGGATTGACGAAAAATAATTTTTAATCTTTTCGAACTATCCCATACATATGTAAGATGCGTTTCGATTTTTTCACTCGTTTAGTCATTCGACCTTTCACGGTCGGTCGTGTTACGGTCGTAGATGTACTATTTACGTATTGGTACCGTTCTGTTTGATTAGGATAGCCAGGTGACTCCAACATCCTTTGTTCATTTTCTTTCTCGATCCTTTCCTTTCGATTATCACGTATATGCGAATTCCTATCAGCTGATTATGTCGGTATATTTCCAAGTTTGGAGCGTGAAAACCTTATCGCTATCGTAATTTTCCTCTACAAAAGAGATAGTTTATTTGACCCTCGTTTATTTACTTTTTTTCTTGTTAAATACTTGATCAAAGTTATTTTCTTGATATAACACGTAGACGAAAATTGATTGAATTTTTAACAAGCAAGATGATTAAAGAATCCTTTCGAGAATGCGTTTATAAAATTGATATATGTACATAAGATTAAAATTAAAAAAAAAAAAAAAAAGAAAAAGAAAAACCAAAAAAGAAAACAAAAGAAACTTGCGCGCGCGTGGAAACGAAATTAACAACGTTCACAGATTAGACTAGCGTTATGAGAATGATCTTATTTCTGACCAAAGGGAGATATTGACGTTCTAACTGACTGGCAGTTGATATCGGAGAACCTAATGTAGACATAATACGAAATATCCGTGACGTGGTAAAAGTGATTAGGTTTCACATGGGGGAGAGAGAAGGGATGAGAGAGCGAGCGAACGAATACTAGAGAAAGAGAGAAAGAAAAAAAGAAAGAAAGAGAGAGAGAGAAGGGAGGTGCCTGCAGAACGACGCGTTTGAGGAGTGGAGAAAGGTGGAGGATGGGGCACTTAACGGCTGTCAGAGCCGGTCTCCCTCGTCCTCTTTTCCCTCTTTGCCCTGTCTTCTCAGGTTTCAACCATCCATTAGCCTCATCAACCGAAGCGATGGCGGCCACCGCCATGCCGCCTGCCTATTGGCAATCTCGTAATTGAACCTCCGGGAGCGTTCCATTGTCGTAGATGTAAATGTAGTTCAGTTAACTATGGAGGATGATGGTTGCGATCGAATAAAATTCATACGTGTAAAACTTGAGAATCGCGTCCTTCTACTTTTCAAATAAATTATGAACCTTCAAATGACGCGACTTTATAAATTATGCTCTCTTTAGGTATCGCAAAGGGTATGAAAATTATTTGTTTGTAGTTACGTTACCTTTTTCTTTTTTTATCGTGGTTTGTACCCTCTACGTCATGACAAGTATAAACATCATTTTTCTCTGTACAGGGCCAAATGTCGAAGCTCATAAAGGAGAAGGAGGAAACCGAACGACGAGTGTCCAAGTTAGAGAAAGAAGTAGCTGCATTGAAGTCGAGCGTAAAGTGAGTGGCTTTGAGTTACCTTTTAACGTATGAAAAGATGCTTCTCTTGTGGTAAGAGGGTTGAGGGAGGAAAGAGGTTTCTAAAGAATTTCATATAGTATTCTTCTTTCTCTTTCTCTCTCTCTCTCTCTCTCTTTCTCTCTCTCTTTCTCTCTCTCTCTTTTTCTCTCTCGCTCATAACGGCTAAGGCGACCGTATTCGTCGCTTGCTACATATAACATCATTTTACATATACAAGTCGCGAAAAAGATATATGTCGTATTCGTGATAAAAAAAAAAATCTATCATTGTCCAGCAGTGTTACCATCCCTTGTCAATATCGTTTAAGTCTTATGATCGTAATAACGTGGTGGTTTGCCGATAAATACGTTAATTTAATAATTAATAAATTGGATTATCGACGAATACTTTTGACTAGGAAAATGACGTTCGTTGTCCATCGGACACTCCTTGTTCGGTGATATCGGACGTTAAAAGTAATAGTAGTTTGCGATAAGAAGCGATAGGCCGGTACGGTAATAAAGAGAAATTCTATTCCGGGATAGCAACGAGGGTCGAGAGATAGCAGCTTTCGAGGAGGAAACTTTGGCCTTGCGACGGGAACTACAGGAGGCACTGGCTACTCGGAACCTGGCCGATGGGACGAAGCACGGGACAAAGTGCGTAAACGCGGTATCAAGATCTGTCACGCCTGTAATTTTCGAAACGCCCCGTATAACGAGCACCCCCGTGCGTACCGCTCTTACCGAGACCTGCAACCTCGTTCCCGCCATCTCCTCCTCGATTCCCAGCACGTCCGTCGTCTCCGATCTCCGTTCTCGATCCTCGGAGTTGGCCCTTTTTCTCGTCCGAGATAATAAAGAGGAGGAGGAGGAGGGTAATTTGCGAAAATTCGGCTTAACCGAGTCGATTGACGAGGGGAAAGGAGACGACAAAATGGCCGCCGTCGGAGCCGAGACGCAGCTATCGGCTGTGTTTTCGGTTCTCGCTGAGGAGACTGCCATCGACGGCGTAGAACATTTAGAGTCCGTGAAAGAGAATCGGCGAAACGAGAGAATCGACGAGGCTGAGAGAACGAGAGCTGGCGGAGGAGGAGGAGGAGGAGGAGGAGGAGGAGGAGGAGGAGGAATTGGAGTTGGAACTGGAGTCAACGTTAGTCAAAGAAGATCTTCATCGAGGAGATCTCGCAGGAAAAGAGCTGCCGCAATGAGAATGACTGATGATAACAGAGGAGCAGGAGGTGGAGGTGGAGGAGGAGGAGGAGGAGGATCCAATCAGATAACGCGAGCAACGGTAGCGGAGGAATGCTCGCTTCGTCGTAAAGACTTTGAGAAACAGTTCGCAACCTCGTCCTCCCCGATCGTTTACGATTCGAAGAGAGAGACGGAGACGAAATCCGAGGAAGAAGAGGAACCTCGTCGTTCTCCTCGCGATCGCCTCGTCGAGATCATACCGGAGGTCACCGTCGTCGACGGTGGCTCCTTCGTACCGAAAGATCTTTGTTCGGGAGCGGGAATCCTGACTTCCAGAGTCCTGACAGCACCTTCACGCGCCACCTACACCACCGCCTACATTTAGGTTCCGTACGCGCGGGGCCCGACAAAAAAGCAAACCACTCGTCGGCGTATCGCCGAGGGCAAAAGGGGGCTTCAAAGGGCTTGCTAGAGGCTACTACTATGTACATGTCGAATAGCACGTAGGTCTCTATCATACACTCGTCGTGCATGCGCTCTTCGTAGTTTTATATTTCTTTCTTCTTCTTGCTTTTCTTTCTTTTTTTTTTTTTTTATTCTCCCGAGATTATATCGATCACATATATTTGCCGATTTCACTAAGCTTTATTTCGCACAGCGGTCTCATTTTTTTTTTTAACGATTGCAATCGCTTACATAATAATAGTACACATATTAATATATACTATATATACTCTTTGCGTACTCTCGGGAAAAATGAACGATCATAGAACGCTTGGAATGTCGCTCGAGTATCGTCTCTTTTATTATTTGCCATTTACTCCTGCTGATAATATCTTTATTTCTCTTTTTCTTTCCCCTTCCCATTTCTTTTCCTCCTCTATTTACGTTTACACGTCTTCTTACGCTAACTCCATCCATGCACGTATGTATGTATGTACGTATGTATGTAAGTACATATCTCTGCTGTTTAATAACCACACAAGTCTTTTTAGACTTTCTAATTCTTACGCACGTTCTTACGCACGTACCTTAGTACTTTTCTACGATCGAAACAGATAGATCGGCATGATTTCGAGAAAAAGAGGAAACCTTTAGAAATGCATTTTTCTCCTGTCTTCTTTCTCTCTCTCTCTCTCTCTTTTTATTTTTTTTTCTTTTATTCGTTTTTTTTTCGTATTTTTTTTTTTCTTTTCTTTTTTTTTTTTTTTTTAGCACGTGGCTCTGCTTTGTTTCAACACTCTTCTTTCGCTCGCTTTTAAAAACTTTGATGACGCTTAATCAGGTCGATTAGAGGTGGTGTCCTACTTGAACGTGGGAAAACGTAACGAATGAAAATGAAACGAAACGAAACGTGATTTGTCAGACTGGAGAAGCTGATGGACGGTCTACGAAAAAAGGCGAAGGTCACCATAAACGACGACGGCGACGAAGAGGAACGTGTTTCCTCTTCTGCCAATCGCCGTTCTACCTGTCCTTCGTTCGACGTCGCTTCTTTGGGAAAACGATGTCGTCCATCGAAAAAAGCTTCCCCGTCTTCGTCTTCGTCGTCGTCGTCGGCATCGTCATCGTCGTCGTCCTCGGCATCTGCATCGTCGAGACTCGAGAACGAACCTGAGACCGAAGAGGATGAGGAGATCGATCTAGACAACGACGAGGATGTCACGTCGAAGAGCCAAAAGGATATTACGAATCGTTCAGATTCTAAGCTAACGACTATACATGACAATTGTATGAATCTTTCAGGACCCGTTACTGATCTTTAAAAAAAAGAAAAAAATCTTCGATATCCTTATATTATTATTCCTCGTCCCCTTTATTATGATTCATTTATCGATCAGATATTAATATCTCTATCTATCTCTCCCCCCTCTCTCTCTCTCTCACTCTATCTCTATCTTTTTCTCTTTCTCGACGCATGATTAGATATTAAGAATAATTTATTATTTTCCTCCTTCCCTCATTTCCCCCTTCCCTTTGTGTTCGCATAAAGCCTTGTAATTTTTTCTTTTTTCTTTTTTCTTTTTTTTTTTTTATACTCGTAATACCGTACAGCGTGATACCGTGAACACCTTCGAGTACTTAAAATAAACGATCGTTCCAAATTTTTATGGAATCTAAAAAAAGAAAAAAAGAAAAAGACAAAAAAAGAAACGGTCGGATCGACAAGGACGAGAGGTTTTGCTTTTTTTTTTTTATCTCTTCCCCTTTTTGTTCATACGCGAAGAGTTTCACTATATACATATTTGTTGTGGAATATGATTTATTTGATTGCAAAGTCGGTGGTTTTCTGTGATTTAAGATCTTCTTTTATTTTTATATATAGATATACTCTTGTGTTTATAAGTGAAAGCAAATTATTTGAAGATTGGAGATCTGAAATGATTAATTACGCTCAACATTTTTTTCGATCTAATTACTGCCATTATTTTTTCTCTTTTTTTCCTTCCTTATTTTTTTTTTTTTTTTTTTTTTTTTTTTTTTTGAAAAAAATAGTTATGTGATCTCTTCGTCGGATTCAAATTTATTACATCCATGACATTTTTCTTTAAACAATATATAGTAATGAAGTAGTAATTCTCCGTTGATTAATTAGTAATGTTTATATCACAATGTAAGAAAATATTTATGTTAATAGGAACGAAAAATTGAGAGAGAATTGTTTTAGATGAAGGAAATATCATATTCTTGCATGATAATCATTGAATAGATCATTATATTTTCGTATCTTCATATAGAATATATTAATAAGATAAATTGTATATAATTAAGTAACATATAGAAATGTATTTTAACCGAATGATCTTACTATTATTGTCAAGTGAATAGTGGTGTTATCATTTTATTTGCTTTGCACTTTCACGTTTTTTAACGTTCAATTTAATCTTAATCATTTAATCGAGAATCTAAAAAATTAAAAAAAAAAACAAAAAAAGATTGCAATTATTACTTATCTTTATTCGTCTTGATTCCAATTGAATATTTCTGAAAACAATTTAAAAGTAAGAAATCACGCGAGCAGAATATCAAAGCAATTGTTTTGTCCTAAGATTTAGTAATAAATAATATTAATATACGATAAGAAATAATATACTTATTTTAGAAGTTGTAAAGTTTTATAACGACGATCATTATTTTATATGAATTATAAAAAATGATCAAAAATCAAATTAGTTTTAAATACGCGAGAATTCACAATTGCCTTATCGCATAATGTTTGCAGCAATAACGTTAAGATGATTATTGTAAAAACACGATCTCGCGATAAAATAGTGATGTATTGTTTTTATTAGAATTAACCAAAGATTGGGATTTTTCTTATCTTTACCTTTATTTTATTTTATTTTATTTTTTCTCATGTAAAGTTTTATCGTAGAAGGAAGTAAATACGATGAAAATAGTTAACCAATGTACTAATGAAACTTCTACTAACGATAGATAATGTTTGTATGTAGTATATAAAAGTAAACTACATACCTCGTTATATAATCGAGATCTTCAATAAATAATTAAATAAACCTTTGCAAGATAACGCCGTAAATACATACGTACCGTTTCCTGTGCTATGAAATCTCAAGTTAATGTGTATTTTCATTACATTTTTTATAGACTTTGTAGTACTTCTGATTAAACTGTGTCATCACATAATTGCATGTATATAAACATTTAATCTCTTTGTAATAATGATATTTCTTAGAGTACACTATACTACATGATTGATGTTGACCATACTTGTAATATCATTTTTTTTCGACTGCATCTTTCAACTTGGTACTTTTCAATGAAAAATTTCATATCGCAATTAAATGGTTGTTACAATTCCTTCGTCAAACACACACAGACACACAATCTTTCTCTTTCTCTCTTTCTTTCTCTCTCTCTCATCACGAAACATGCATATCTTCGTATACGAAGTAAGAAATTCTCAGGTGACAATTTAAACGTCGTCGTCGTATGTAGGTTCGACGAGGCATAAATTATGATAAGAGTTATGATAAGTAGGACCGTGATATCCCGCGATAGTATCGTGTTTGCACATCCGAAAGAATCGATTGAATTCTTTCGTATTTTGTATTATTATTTTTCTTTTTTTTTATAAAATTAGCAAGTTGTAAAATATTTTACTACGATAAGAATTATATACATATAGATATAGATATATAGATAATATGTCTATCTGTACGTTGCAATTTTTAATCAAATAAGACGTGATATAACGTAGAAGGAAAGAAAAATTATCAAGATAAATTTTTACGGGAAATTTCGAATCGAATAATAAAAATATGAAAAAAATCAACATTATCCTTAGATTTTTCCGATCCATTAAGAAGGCTAAAAGTAGTGTAAGTATGTATCATACATATATTCTCTTTATAGTCGATTCTTTCGATCTTTCGTTATAAAATTGATTCTTACAATAGTATCTAGATACATACGGGGCCATTGTTTTGATTAGCAGAACGTTTACGTTCGTTTCTCCTTATGTCGTTAATCGTGGTAGTTCTTACTCATTTCCTTGGTCGTTTCGTTCGAGATGATCGAATGTTTTTCCAGTGTCGTATCTCGTATACGTATAGGGCGTTCCAAGTGTTGTGATTAGCCAGACACGGAAGGTGTTATTCTTGCGTATGGATCTCTGTTTTTGCGTGCTGCGCAACCTCCCACGAAGATCCGTCTGAAACAGTAAAAGGTATCTCGATAGTCTCGATAACAAGGTAGTAAGAAAACATTATTTCGACATCAAGATCCAAAGTAGCTAAGGGAAAGCACAACGCGTTCTTTTCTCTCTAACGCTAAGATTCCTTGTGTGTTTCTCCTTTTAGATATTATTCAGGTAACGTAAACGATTGGAAATTTATCCTTAGAAAAATTTTCTCACTTATTACATTATTTTGAAAATGTTGTTTTTATTTCATCATCTTATCGAATGATTTATTGAAGCAAATTTAATATATTTATCTTTGTTATTTAATTTCTAATTAGAAAGTATCTGAGATAGAGATTGTTAAGTTATAATTACAAATAACACTTTTCTATATTTTCTTTCTCTTATTTGATCAACTTGTAAATTTAATTATCATTCGTAATTAATACGTATTCTGAGTGGATAATAGTAATAAATATATACTGTGCTTTTATCATAGCAATGATCAAGGATTTCTATGGATTTGGATTATATTCCCTTATCGTCCCTTTTTCACTTTCACCATCATCTGTTGGCGATAAATCTACGAAGAGAATCTATGTAAGTATATACCTTTCTGAGGAACTTTCGAAGGATCCGAGCGAAAAGTGCCGCGGTCATAAATCGATTATGGTTTTATGGTGGCGGCATTCGCGACAGTAAAGTTTTTCGTTTGCACGTACTACAACTGCGAACCTTTGTTCTTCCTATCTTGAGCAATGAATTCGTTGCGATACCTGGCGCACAGGTACTCTTGTACGTTTTTATGGCGATTATAGTGGTAACACTTGGTGTGAGAAAGAAAAAGAAAGAGATATTGAGAGAAAGAAAGAAAGAGAAAGGGAGAGAAAAACAGAACTCACAAGTTTTATATTAAGAGGATGTAGAAATATTATAGGGTTTCTTTTTCCCATTGAAGAAGATTCTTGACAAAAAAAGAAACAATTAAAAGCATAATAATTACATTGGAAGAATACTTAGGACCCTTGTTCGCTTAAGTAATAACGCTCATTTCCGGTTACATATATCTTACTTATCAAAATATTAGAAATTTAGCAGTCTGTAATAATAGTAAAAAACTGAAAACTATACACAAGGACACGCGTTACTTTCTCGCCTATGTGCATTCAACGAACGCCACGATCGATATCCCATAGAGGAGCTAACTCGTGGGAGTAACTCAGGTTCTCGGATAATTGAAACTCGTTGGTGAACTTTACGAGTCATCGCAAGAACACGTTACTGTTTGAGAGAGATAGAAAGAGAAAGAGGGAGGAAGAGGGAGAGAGAGAGAGAGAGAGAGGGTTGAAATTATTAAAATTGACTTGGTCGTAGAGTGACGTATGTAGAGGGAGAGGATGCATGGACTAAAAATCGCCGCTAATTTCTGCTTTTGATCCGCGGACTCATCCACCACCTGCCCTCGGACTACCTTTAACGTCCCTTATCGATCGTCAAGCCTGACGAATTTTCCTTTACATGTATGATGTATACCTATAGGTAGATATATGTATATATATATATATATCACATATATATGTATATATGTATATATATATGTCCATACGCGTACAAAAGTTAACCTGACCAAAACTAATCCGTAGTAAGATCAGGAACGAGCGAAGGTCGTTCGATCGTTAAAAAAATTTTCTTTTTTTTTTTTCTTTTTCTTTTTTACGTTGGAAAAATTCACAAGAGCTGGAACGGTACAAAAGAGGCGAAAGTCAATGCTTTCGTATCTTTCCCTTATTTTTCTTTTTTCTTTCTTCTTTTTTCTTTTTCTGCTTTTTTTTTCCTTTCTTCCTTCCTTTTTTTTCTGTTCATTCCTCTTTCTCTTTCTGTTTTTCCTTGTTTTATTTCTTCCTTTTTTCTTTTTTTATCCGGCACGAGAGATAGGCTGCTTACAACTTTTACCTTTTACAACGTTTACACGGAAACGGTGAAACGGAAATTTAACGAGAGAACGGCGGATAGAAAGGGAGGGAGGGGGCGGAAGGAGGGGAAGGAGAAAGAGGAGGAGGAGGTGGAGGAGGAGGAAGAGGAAAGGGAGAGGGAGCTGGGCTCTTGTTTGCACAATCGATCCCCCCGACCGTACGTGCTTTTACATGTACTGAAAGAGCTTCCTTTCTAGTCGGAGAACGGTGAAAAAGAGAGAGAGAGAGAGAGAGAGAGAAAGAGAGAAAGAAAAAGTAAAAGAAAAGTAAAAGAAAAGTAAAAGAAAAGTAAAAGAAAAGAAAAAAAGAAGAGGGTCTCTTCTTCCCTCTCCCCGTTTTCCAAGCGCGACGAGGCTCTTCGCGACATTTTACATTTGCTCTCTCATTTTGTATCTCGGTGTTCGCGCCACGGCATGCCTAACTCTCTGACGCCCGTTCACCACTTTTCTTCGCTTATATCTATGTACTTACCTATGCAATATTGTGGGATGGAGATTAAGAAAAAAAAAAAAAAAAATAAATGAAAAAAAGAGAGAAGAGACGAAATAGATATATGGTATTTTTCCTCTTCGTCGGTGAATCACTATGATACTTTGATGTCAAATAAAAGATTATTTGACTAAATGCGTATAAACATTCGAAAGTTCTTTTACGAAGGCAAAGTTCGAGAGAAGAAAAAAGAAAAAGAGAAGAAAAGAAAAGAAAAGAAAAGAGGGAGAAAGAAGTGTGTTTCTAGTTCTTTTTCTAATTTATTTATCGTGGTATAAGTAAACACAAAGAAAGTGTCGTTAAAAGCGAAGGAAAAGTTTCTTCTTTAAGCGAGCAAGTCAGATTGAAATCATATCGATACTATGCTTGTGTTCTCTTTCTAATGATAGCTGCATAGGAAATATATGCGATATCGAATTCCTTGAGCTAGTAGATAAGTATATACATGTACAAACCATACAATTCTATGATGAATCACGTAACGAAATCATCATTCATTGTCATCGTAGTAAGGGATCATGGGGTGAGAAAAGTAAGAAAATTTGTGGGGACATGTCAAGAAAACGAACTGGACTGCCGATGAGGGTCGGTCTTTCGAGTCATTAAAAAAAAAAGAATAAATAAATAAAAGGAAAAAAAGAAAAGAAACAAAAAAAAAAGAATAAAATAAAAAAGAAAGGACCACGATAGGCAGATAGATAGATATTTCGTGCGTGTGCTTTATCGTGACGGAGTTACTGCAGACTCGAGCCAGACACGTGCTGTGCGTGCTTCGTTGTGCTTTTCTCAGATTTGCGAGGGCCAAATCATCGGATGGGCTCTATCGGCCCGTCGGAGGGTCGTTGAGGCCACCCCTTTTTATCTCTCTCTTTTTTTCTCTTTCTCTCTCTTTCTGTCGATCAAGAAAAGCAAAAATAATAGACTCGTCGCACGTTTCGTTTCTTCCTCTCCTTCTTTTTTGTATCTCCTATTTTTTCTTTCATCTTTTTTCTATCTTTTCCTTTCCTTCTTTTTTTTTTCTATTGGGTAGGTACATAACGTTCAAGAGTTCCCGAGTAGATAACTATCATTATTCATTGTTCTTTTTTCTTTTGTTTTATTTTCTTTCTTTGAAATTCATTCACTACTATGTAAGTACTTAATAACTATCTTCTGGAATGTCTTATGCTACCAGAAGAAAATTTTCTAAAGGAAATTTGGAGGTTTTCCTGTCGGATGGGATAATGAAAACGTTTTCGAATCCATCTATGTCAAACCGTCGGCACGATTTTCTCGCTCTTCCCTTTCCTGCAAATGTTGTGACAATGATTTCGACCAGTTAAACCAGGGATAAACGTGGCGATTAACGTCCATTGATCGAATTAGAAACCATCTGGTATAGATGGTTCAGAAGTTCTTAGACTTGAAGTTATCGTAAGACTTGACCATCGGCATTGTCTTGCAACCGCACAAGTGTTCTCCAAGGAAATAGGATTTCTAAATTTTCTAAGATTATATTCTTCCGTCCGAAGAGATCATAATGATCCTTTATTTTAGCTAATTAAATAATTAGAATGGATGTGAAAATTTTGTGAAATTAAAACAATAGAAATAACAAATCAAATTGAAGTAACAAATCGAATTGAAATTATATTTTCAAATAATTTACTCATTCAATACAAATTTATATAATTAAATATTATATATATTATAATTGTATTTTGTGTGCTACATTTTGTATTGATAATTGTGAATATATAATAACTTAAAAGTAATTAATATTACTGTTAAATAATATTATATAATGTATGTTGATTTTTCTTATCTTTTTTTACTTGCAAAATATTATTTTTTTATTCTAATACGTTCTTTTCACTGTTAGTAAAGGTTGCAAATCCGTTCTGGATCAGGTCGGTGTTAAAAAAATAGACCTTGAAATTTAACGGGAAAGAATGGACCAAAACGTTAACATGTCTACCTGTCGTGTTATCGCTAAGGTTTGCTCGACTTTGGCCTTTAGGTACTACCGATTCTTCAGGATTTGTTGTTTTAACGTCTGCAGAACAACAAAGCAAGAGGTGCCGTCAAGAAGTCAATGTTTCACACGAAGGAAAATCAGGTGCGTCCACTTTCGAGTCACGTTCGAAAAGCACATAACAGTGTGTTTTCCGTAAAAAAGAATTTTCGAAAAAATAATTTGAATTCTTGGTTAGTTGTTATCGCGTGTCATGGCATAAATTATATTCTCGAAAGATTATTTATTGGGAGAACGTTGCTACAGGTTGAAGCATAACGATATAGGTAGTACCAATATTCTTTATTAGTATAATTTTTTCATTTTTTCTTCACGTCACTCTATGAAAATATCAAAATGAACGGTCTATAGATAGGTCTATTATATTCGATGAAAAAATAAAAAAAGAAAAAAAAAGAACTTACAAAAGAAGGTATAGTTTCCTTGTGCGATGACGGGTTATCATTCGTGTTAATAATACAAAGAAAAAGGATGGGACCACCCACGTGGACCAGGTATAGTCCTTTGAAAGTTCACGAGCTACCGTCGCTTCGTATCGTCGGATCGTCGTCCCTCGTGTCGTCTCTTTTGTATTTGTTTTTAAAATGACGAAACACTTTTCTTGTTTTATTCTTTCTTTTTTCTTTTTTATATTAGTCAACCATCAAGTAGTCAACCCTTTTTCTTTTTTAATAATTCATTGCTTTCCGATAATCCAAAGTACGAAAATCTTATAATTCTTGAAACGATTACAAGGTGATCAGTATGATAAAGTTAACAATTGATATATATGTATTACGAAGGGAAAAGTAAGATCGAAGTAGACATCTACATATATCGTTTAGAAAGATCAATCGTAGGAAACGGAAAAACGCAAACGCGCAAAACACTGTCGCGCGTTTAATCGTATCCACGGTTAAAAGCGGCCGTTTGACAAATCGATCGAGTCCGCGATATCCGTAATCTAGGTCAAATAGCAAATCGTTATTTAATCGTAGATTAAGGACCGAGACTAACCGAGACAAACAGATCTCGATTGCGCACTTGTATCCAGACGGGACGAGGCACGAGGGGTACGATTTGTTATAACGTAGAATGCTTTGCCCGGCACATTGTAGCTACTTGTTTACAGGGACAATATTTTCATTCCGCAAACAATTCGTGGCTCGATAAAGACCCGGTACAGGTGGGTGCTTGGATCTAACGTTGTAACGTGCAGCTCGTTCGTGAATGCTTCTATACCTATACTATGCGTGTTTACGAATCTCTCGAGTAAAGTATTAGCCGACTCTAAACGCTCGAATCATCGAGTTGTGTGCCTTCAATTCGTCGCTCGACTTTCAAACGATACCTATTTCCTTCTTTCAACGGTAGTCATTGCGTGATGTCGTAGGTAAGTAAGTATTAGGTATATCGACACGTACCTGCCTTACTATCAAAAAAATAAAGTCAACCTCGTTTTCATATCCTAAGAATAATTTAATTATGCTAATTAAAGAACAATATCGTATTTGTTCTCAAATATCAGGTAGATAGGTAGGTAGATAGATACGTATAAGTTCGAACACACGCTATAACTTTCCTTTACTCGTAATAAGGCGAATGTAAGTTTAAAACGCATCTAATCATCGATGCATTTTAACGAAAGAATAGAGATTATAGGATAATAGCGATAACGACAACAATAATTACAATATTAATAGTAATAACAATAACAACAATAACAACAACAATGGGGTCTTTATAAAGTTGCATCAAAAAATAGGCACCTACAAATCCATATAATCCAATGAAAGAACAATCGTGCGGAATAAAATAATAAAATCTCGTGTAAAACAATAAAGTAAGCAATCGGTATCAGTGTAAGAATCCCTGCGAGTATATGTATTTGAGCTGTATTTGAGCTTTCAAATTTAAGAAATGAAAAAAATAGAAAGGATAAGAGACAATAGCCGACAGATGGAACGAATTTTTACGATGAGATTATCTATGGGTTTTTATGACGTTTTAAATATAAAGTAACCTTAACAAAGCAAATACACGTGTAAGTAAGTATACGTATTTGCTTCATATCAAGAAATATTATATGTACTTACATAATTATTATAGATTAATAGGAAAAGAAAAAGAACAACAAAAAATGATCGACGTCGATCATCAATGACCGGCTTGATTAATTTATTCATATTGTTAATGTATTTTTTGCGTGGATAATATGTCAAATAAATCAATTTTCTAATTAATTATTCAGCTTCAGAATTAAGAAATACATGATCGTTAAATTGTTTTATAAATGTATATCTCTTCGACAAACTCGTAACTAAATTCTGCAATGTTCTTTTTTGTGTTCGTCTTTATTACTTTAGATGTTCAAACTAATCGTAGTTGACTTTGGATAATTTATTATTTAATCTTGAATCATCATAATTTTAAGATTAATAATAAAACTAATTACATTGGACGATTAATTCTTTATATCTACAATGAAAATAAATGTAAGTACACATAAAAAATGTATCTACGTATAAAGAGACAATTTTAAATATCAAAAACAAAGCTTCGTAAGTAATCGACCGATCTTGCGTTCGAATATGTATAGAACTGATCTACGACAAGATCAAATGTACGAATAAAAGCGAACTTGAAGGAAACATGACAGAAACATTTATGAAATTGCAATAAGATCGATAAAAAATAACAAGGAGAAGAAGCAAACATAGTTAACACTTAGGATTATTTACCTCGTTCCGATGGAGAAGAAGGAATACAAGATCGTTATGATCCAGCTTAGTAGTCCTCACCGATTAAAATTTGTCCTTGTTCGCACCACCATAGGAAATGAGGAAAAAACCACCAACACGAAAAGACACATTAGTAAACAAACAAACAAACAAACAAAAAGAACATCGAAAGGATTTGCAAAAGGATAAAAGACAAAAATTAGGATGAGGGATGAAAGAAGATGAAGAAGAAGAAGAGGAAGAAGAAGAAGAAAAAGAAGAAGAAAAGGAGGAAGAAGTTGGAGATCGTGTGATCGCGCGAAGGAGGTGACGAATAAAGGGAGTTAAAAAAACCATTGCGAAGAGGAAAAAAGAAGAAATGACGATTAGAAAGAAAGGTCGAGGAGCGATAGGTGTAAAAACGCGTGGCGGATCGGTCGACGCGAGGACGACGAGAAAGAGAGAAAAGAGAGGAAGAGAGAAAAAGGGACGAGGAAGGGAGAAAGAGAAAGAAAAAAGAAAGGAGAAAAGAAAGAAAGAAAGAAAGAAAGAAAGAAAGAAAGAACGAACGAAAGAAAGAGCGCGCGCGTATATATGTGTGTGTATGTATGAGGGGGAGAGAGAGAGACAGAGAGAGAGAGAGAGAGAGAGAGAAAGAGAGAGAGAGAGAGACAGAGAGAGAGAGGAAGAGAGAGATGAGAGAAGGAACGAACGCGAGAACGTGGCCGGCGTCGTGGCCGCGGCCGTCCCGACGCTCGACCCGACGCCGGACCCGTCGACGGCGGCGCTTATCGGCCAAGAGAGAGGAGAGAGATTGCGCAAGCGGCCTTCGTGCGACTTCGGAGAAGCCGAAGATACGGCGCTTGCGCTGGGAAGAGAAAGAGAAAGGAGAAGATAAAGAGAGAGAGAGAGAGAGAAAGAGAGAGAGATAGAGAGAGAGAAAGAAAAAGAGAGAGAGAGATAGAAGTCCTGTAGCGGGCGCGATTCATCGCATCTCGAAACTCCGTGATACGGCCACGCCACCAGCAGAAGAGTCGAGGGAGTCCGATTGGTTGGTTGATACAAACGGTGGGAAGAGAAATGTTCCGATTGGTTCGACTAGAACGTTCGGGCGCGGCGCCATGTTGCGTAGAGTGGGGTGTGTTTGAACAAGACTCGGCGACTCAAGAGTAGCGGAGTACACTCGCTAACCGGCCTCCATCCACACGGCACACAGAGGTAGAGTAGTGTAGAGGTGAGGTGGCTCCAAACAGGCCCCGTTCAAACAACCGAGCGCGCTTCTACGCGACAAACGGTGCTGGTGTCGCCGCCACCATCGTTGTCGTCGTCGTCGACGTCGTCGCCGTCGTGTCGTTGTCATTGTCGGTATCGTCGTTGTCGTTGTCGTTGTTGTCGTCGTCGTCGTTGTCGTCATCGTCGTCGTCGTTGTTGTTGTCGTCGTCGTTGTCGTCATCGTCGTCGTCGTTGTCATCGTTCTCGTCATTGTCGGCGACGTTCGCGAAAGTGCCGTGGCCTCTTCTCTAACTACGGTCATTGTGTCGTTTGTTGGGACAACAATTATACTCACCCAACATACCACCGAGGACAGGGCCTCGTGCGCGCGCGAACACAACTACGTGTCATCGAGTGTCCTCCGTGCCGGCCCGACGGACGTCGTGCATTGTTTCGCATAAGGAGAACGCAGTGCACGTATAGGGAATAAATATTATTCGTGAAGGTCGATCGTTAGTTTTTGGAATTTCTCACTGAAACTAAGGTGAACTGTATGATAAGAGGCGTGTGAGGACACGAGGATAGGATCCCAGTGTTGCTAGGCAAATTTTGTGAATCGTTGTGTGTAATATTAAGGAATAAGGACAAAGAGAAAAAGATAGGGATAACGACAGAGATAGAGATAGAGAAAGGGAGAAAGAGAATCAATCGAAAAGAACAGAGTGAAGGTGTCGCGTGATCGAGATTCTTCGAGGAAGATCCTTCAGCGTTACCGTGATTCAGTGAGACGTGAGGATTAAAGTGAAGGAAGTACGGGCGGATATAAGATTAAGGGGTCACCGGATTATCAGCAGTCGTGGTACCGTGGCTTTCATGATTCCCGCTTGACGTCCCGACAGCAGCCCACCCCGGCACCGGTGAGCTCTATGACCATGCTCCAGTCGCAAAAGCTGTACACCGAGGCTGGTAGTCTCGGTGGTGCCATGACCAGCGCCGCGATGTCCAGCATGGGCAGCATGGCACCCACGTACAGCTCGATAAATTCGATGGGCTGCGTGTCTATGGGGATGTCGATGGGCGTTGGAGTTGGGCCGAGTTGCAGTCCTCAGGGGGCCGGTGGATTCAATATGAGCACGATGAGCTCGGCAATGGGGATGGCTTCGATGGGTGGTGGTGGCATGGGTGGTTATGGAGGTACATCGATGGGCGGTGGTGGCGCCTGCATGAGCGCCGTGGGTTATGGCCCGTTAACGCCAGGCGGTGGTACCGCCGTAACCAGAGATCCTTTGTCGTTAACCGAACCAGACTCTCCAAATTCTGCCCTTCAACGTGCACGCACCGACAAATCTTATCGTCGAAGTTACACGCACGCAAAACCGCCTTACTCCTACATTAGTTTGATCACCATGGCGATACAAAACGCGCCAACCAAAATGCTTACACTCTCGGAGATTTACCAATTTATCATGGATCTATTCCCGTTTTATCGGCAGAACCAACAACGATGGCAAAACTCAATAAGACATTCGCTAAGTTTCAACGATTGCTTCGTTAAAGTACCGCGAACACCCGACAAGCCGGGTAAAGGCTCCTTTTGGACGCTGCACCCGGAAAGCGGTAACATGTTCGAAAACGGTTGTTATTTGCGCCGTCAAAAGAGGTTCAAAGACGAAAAGAAGGAATTGACGAGGCAGAACAACAAACATCAACAGCACCAACAGCATCACTCGGGTGCTGCGGCCGCGGCTGCCGCCGCCGCTGCTGCTGCAGCCGCCGCCGCCGCTGGTCATAATAGTCCAAATTCTCACGATCTCGGTCACGGCGGTAAGAAGACACCCTCGTCCCTGCATCATGCTCCTCAGCAACAGGACGACAAAGACCTTCACTCTTTGGTCTCGACTCATCATCACCATCACTCGGCCGGACTTCATCAGCATCATGCTGCTCTGAAAAGTGATACCACCGATATCGGTGGATTGTTAGGACCAGATCTCGGTACGGCACACGACGAACTAACCGCCATGGTCAGTCGTACTCTTCATCCTCACTTGCTATCCGATCCGGCGGCTCTTCATCACGGCATGGCAGGGAGCCTAAAACAGGAGCCACCATATACGGCTGCCAGTCATCCATTTAGCATCACCAGGTTATTACCAGGCGCAACGGCAGGTACATCGCCTGGTGCCCAGGATACGAAGCCGCCTGAGATGAAAATGTACGAACAGCTTCATCAGAGTTACGCGAATTTCGGCTCGCCTCATCACCCTCACGCACATTCCGCGCCGCCAAGTCATCATCATCACAACGGAATGCACGCTGGCTCGAATACCGCCGGAGGACCCATGCACAATATGAGCAATCACCATCATCAAGAATATTACCAGAGTCCTTTGTACCATCACGCGACCAGCGTGGCTACCAGCAGTGCGCCTCCTCCTCCGTCGGTCGCCACAGCGGCTCCAGGATTGTGACATCACGCTACTCACCCCTACGCCTTGGCCTGAGTCGCTGCCGTTGCGGCCTATGCCGCTTCCGCCGCTTCCGTTGCCGGTGTTACCGTCGCAAATTCGAGTCATCATCTTACGACGACGATCGACGACGTTCTTCCTTCACCGCCACCGCCGCCGCCACCTCCACCACCGCCGCCGCCACCACCGCCACCGCCACCGCCACCGCCGCCACCACCGCCTCCTCCACCACCATCTCAGTCGTCCGCGTCTTCCTCTTCGTCCTCCTCTTCGGCTTCTCTCGTTCAACACCAACATCATCATCAACAACATTATCAACAACAACAACAACAACAACATCAACATCAGCAACGCCGTCGACGTCGTTCCGACGAAACCTCTTCTTGGCAGGTCGTCGACGACGACGAGTACGACGAATACGAGGAAGACGAAGAGGACGACGAGGAGGAAAGTATTGCATGAAAAGGAGACTCCGATTCCATCCAAGGTACGGTCAACCGGTATTCGCCTTTTCAACTGGCACGAACGAAGATCTCCGGACGTACATATGAACTCTGCTCGATTTAATAATCTCGAAACCCCTTTTCTATCGAAAATCAGTTCTTTTTTTCTCTTCTTCTTTTTTTTGAGTTTTTTCTTCTTTGTTTTTCGTTTTCTTTTCTTTTCTTTCTCGTTCGACGATGGGTAATGAGCTTGAAAAACACATCGTTCGGCTGAAATGTGTCGCGTAGATCACGTAGGGTCTCCTCCCTCCACCACCTCCTTTTATTCTTCTTTCTCCTTCATTATAATTTTCCCTGTCCTTGCGAAAAAGTGGATAAGCCGTGGACTTTGAAATTGTCTCGAGAGCTTCCTTCCCGTTTCACATCTTCTCACCGAAAACAGAAAGATGACTCGAAGCCGTCCTCGTTCGAGTCGCGACGCGTGGGGTGTGTGATTGTTGTTGGTGGTGGTAGTAGTGGTAGTGGTGCTGCTGCTGCTGCTGCTGTTGTGGAATTTTAAAGGCATAATTAATTAACATGGGTGCGTACGTCTAATCGATAAATGTATACATTGCAAATTGCAATTAAATGACGAAAAAAAAAAACGATGCGAAAGTGTCTCTCCGATATGCGACCGATTAGCTTCGAACATCGATATTCGATAGATTATCTATACATATATCTCTGTATTAGCCGCGCGTAAACGTGAAAACGTTATTTATGTTTTCACTCTTTGGATATTATTGCGAGGACAATATTTTCGATTCTATATTTACACGCGAGACGACGGCGAAATATGCTTTGACGCGAGCCTAATAATGAATTTTAGCGGTTAGTCGAACGAAGAGAAGAGTAATGATAATTTCAAACAAAAAAAAAAGGGAAAAAATAATAAAAAAGAGGCAAAAAGCGGAAGAAGGAACAAAAAATAAAATGAGAAAGAAGACGAAGCCAAAGTTGAAGTCGAAGATGAAGGCGAAGACGAAGACGAAGACGAAAGAGAAGAAAAAAAGAAAAAGAAGGAAAACGTTGTTGCCACTGCGATTACATTTAACCAATATGCAGACGATGCTTTATAGTTTTTGCGATAGTTTTATTTCGCGCACAATCGTTCCTCGAGCCTCCGTCCACGATCCTGTACTTACTTACGTAGCATGGAGTGGTATACAACGATTCTCTGATAGGCGCTAGAATTAAATAAATAAAAAAAAAAAACAGAAAAAATAAATAAAAAAAGAAAAGAAAAGAAAAAAAAAGGAAAAAAAAAGAAGCGTAGTATCGTAGTGTGCTTTACTTTACAAACGATCGAATTAATCGATCGCGATTCGTCTTCTTCGGCTCATTTGTGAGACTCCTGCTTCCTTTTAAAAATCGGATTAAATCTTTGACATAGTTTATTCTCTCTCTATTTACAATTAATTTATCTCGATTTTCAAATCACGATTTGTCGATGTGTCAACGTATGCGATAATGTAGAAATGCGCCACGTTGAGCATACGACACGTACACTTTATTGTTAGTAACAAATCTTTTCGTTGATGTAACGTTCGAACGAGATGCGATGTTCGAGAGTATCGATTTACGATTGCTATTATCAAGCGACAGCAGCAGGTCTTTCGAAATTATTTTGAAATCAGTCATTTTACATACACATGCATGGGTATATATACAATACACACATACATACATACATACATACATATGTATTATCGTTGTTGTGTAGAAAAGCACGCTCGCTTGTTTTCGGTCGTTGATCTCGATTTCGCGCGCATCATACTTATCGCCATCGGTCTCTACTACTACTACTACTGTTACTACTACTACTACTACTACTACTACTACTGTTACTACTACTACTACTACTGTTACTACTACTACTACTACTACTACTACTACTGCAACTATTACTACTACTTCTATTTCTATTTCTACTACTACTGCATATTTTCAATGTATCGTGGATGATCGTACGGTATACGTTAAATCAACGGTTATTGCTATCGCTACGAGCGATCATTAAATAGAAATCAATGGCGATAAGAAGAAAAGGAAGAAGAATAATTTCGCTCGGGTTCATTCGCACGAGGATGGATGCATCTTCGAAACGAGTCAACGTACATAAATAGCTGTCGTAGATATCTCTCGAAGAGGCATTATCGTCGTAAAGAAAATAATAGAAAAGAAATATAATGAAATGAAAAGAAATTAAAGGAAATTAAAAGAAAATAGAAGGAAAGAAAATGAACGCGAGACGATTTTAACGCGAGCAATGTTACACACCTACATATGTATGTATAACATTTTGGTGAGTTTATCGATCATTACATAATCGTTCGGCCGTCGTTCAGAAGCCGTTATCTTTTTAAGCGTGCTGGTAGACGTTATAAAACGTACACGTTGGTACAACGAGATCGTGAATATACGGTGTGTATCGTCCATACCAAATATATATTATAAATCAAAATCGGTCGGAGACACGAAGCAACGGTAAAATTAATTGATAGAAATAAAAAAAAAAAAGAAAACGAAACGAAACGAAACGAAACGAAACTAAAAAGGAAAGAAAAGAAGAAGCGTATAATTATGATAGAATAGATCGGAGAGAATAGTTCGAGCTGCGGTGCTGTTAAATAATGACGAAGAAAAGTAGGGGGTTGGCGGTGATGCCGGCACAGAGCGACAAAAATGTGATAATCCGTGAAAATAAATATAAATTAGCGAACGTATACTCGCGATGGACGTACATGTAAGTACGTCCGCTTGTGCGTCATCACTCACGCGCACGTGTCCCAAAAATTTGAAAAAGATAAAAAAAGAAAAAAAGAAAAAATGAAAAAGATAACCAAGAAAATATAATAATAATATAAAACGTTCTTCGAATGTGACGGACGATTAATGACAATGTTTTCGCCCTTGAACGTTTCAAGAATTCTCTTGTGAAAGCGTCGCGCAGGATACGTTCAGTGTTTTTTTGTATGATACATGTAGATAGCCGACAACGTGTAACGCGTATAATGTACAATATTATATGTTACAGAGAGGTATATATAATTAAATGAATAAATATATAAATATATATATATATAGATATAAAAAATAAATGGAATCTTTAATGATACACATTATGTTAGGTGTATACATATTATATATAAAAATGAAAGAGAGAGAGAGAGAGAGAGAGAGAGAGAGAAAGAGAGAGGGAGAGAATGAGAAAGAATGAAAGAGAAAATGAAAGAATGCATGAAAGAGTGAGAAAGAGAACGGTGTTCACAATGCACTGTAATCGCGTATTTCAAAAGTAGATACATACTGGATTTCATTCACCGCGCTATGTTTTCTTTCTTATCTTTGCTTACATTCGCACAGATCTGTTTGAAGAAAATTCCTAACGATCCTCCTTTGATCGTCGGAAATAATAAAAGGACACTTTTGAAATACGCGCTTGGCACATATAAAAATCTGTACATAATAATGACTGGCGCATCGCAAGAGATCACACACATCTTTATTATTATTACTATTTTTATTATTATTATTATTATTATTACTATTATTATTGTAATTATTATTATTATTATTATTATCATCATTATTCTTATGATTGCCACAATAATTACTATTATTACTATTATTATAAGTATCATTGCAATTATATAATTTGATTCTTTTCATTTGATATAATTTCGCGTCCTACTGTTTCGCATAATTATCATCATCATCGTCATCGTCATAATCATCATCGTCATCATCATCATCACCATCATCGTGTGTCGTCGTTATTAAATCCGAGAGAATTCGGCCGACGGAAGAATCAAGGACGAATCTTGTCGACAGATCTCGAGTGGAGGCATACGAAATTGAAAATCTCGAAAGAACGACGAAATCTCATACATTCCACTATGCTTTTTCACTTTTGCCTCCGCCTTCTTATCATCGCTTTAACGACATTTCTTCCATCGGCCGTAATTCGTGCCACTCGATAGATTCTTTCATCCCTTTCTTTTTTTTCTTTTGTCTCCTCTCATCCCTTTCGTCGTTTCTTTTTTTTCTATCTTTTTTTCTTCTTCCATTCCTTTCGTAAGTACATCCACGATATTGCATTACAGTTTCACACATACGGCGAATTCCCCGTACGTCACGCAATCTTCGAACGTCGTTAGTCCGACAACGAGCGATAAGGGTGTCATTGATAAAAATGGCGAAGTGAGAAAAAGAAAGAAGGGAGGAAAGGAGAAAAAAAAAGAAAAAAAGGGGAAAAAAAGAAAAAGAAAGGAAAAAGTATAATATTATCGCGGTTAGAACGGAACGACGAGAATCGAGGATGTAAGTGTTTCAATAAAGCAACGTATTTCTATGAAATTTCATCTTTGTTAAAGAATTTTTACATGCGTATTACTTCCTTTCTCTTGTTAATATCCTTCATTTCCTAAGTCTTATACATTACGTACTTATATATCTTGAGTACAATGGATTATGGAGTACTTATTCCATATTGAAAAACGAATTTTCAGAGTTGTTTAATATAGAAAATATACCAATAATCGTTATCGCGTAAAGCATGCCGATAGTTTATGTAGATATTAGCAAGATTCTGAACTTTTAGAAAAGGGGTGTCCAACTTGTGGCCTGGTAGAGTCGAATTTTTCTTTATTGATTTCAATCAATGATCTTTCAATGTGATGATCGAATGGGGTAATCGTTCTTCGTGGACAAGAAAATATCGATAGCGACGAAATTCTAATGAACGCGAATAAAGTATTAACGCGCGTTTAATACGATAGAAGCGACGCACGGTCATTTATAATGTTAAAGCATGCCGAATGTTTTCTCGCGAAGTCCGCGAAGAGAGATCAAATGTTTGATTAGTGACAGAAAAAAAGGGAGAAAGAAAAGGAAGAAAAATAGAAAAGAAAATTTTTCACTTGTACCTGTAAATTGTACAATATTAATTTATTTTTCATCTACACGGTCTAGGAGAATTTTTTTCCTGTTCACTCAATGCGACTGAGGTAAACAAAACGATTGGACACCACTGCTCTGGAGTATATAATCAATTAATTTCAGATACGATAAAAATCGAAGACGAATATATATATAGGAAACACATATCGGACGTTTGTGAGTGAGTATTCATGAAAAACAAGATAAATTATGAACACGTGTATCACAGGGTGTTTTTGCATCGTGCTCGTTAGACGATATCTATTTTGTGAAAATAGCAGAAAAGTGAAAGAGAGAGAAAATGTCCCAATGGTATGTAACTACATACGCGCGTAGACAAATCAGAGAGTTCTTATCGTCCTGTTTGAAATGAAAATATTCATGCGCGCGATGCGCAAATGAAGTGGTTGTCTATACGATAATATTTAACTTCCATTCGGATACATTTGTACGAGCACTCGAAGATGTGCTCGTTGACATAGAGCCTTTTGTCGGATAAGTGCCATCAAATATCTTGTGTAAATGACCTAATCTCGCTATTACTCTATACAATCGATAGGAAACGCTCATTAGAAATAGAAACGTTTAGTTATTTCGAAAAAGGGGATGTTTACACGAAAATTCGAATTCAGACTTGGAGAATCGAGAGAGAGAGAGAGAGAGAGAGAGAGAGAGAGAGAGAAAGAAATGAAAAGAGTTAAACGATAGCGCCTGCTTTTAAAAAATGTAACGTATCATTATCGCGATGACTATGTCGTATATATACAATACACACGTGCATAGTAAGTATATGTGTATGTGTATATATATATTTAGTATCTAGGTATATATATATATATATATATATATATATATATATATATATATATACTTATACTCATAAATTCAACGAGGATGAAAGTTTTCGCAATAAAATCAAACAAACAGTTAGATACTCGATATTCTAGATATAAGTTTTCACAAGTAAGTATAGTTACCTACATATTTCTAAGGACCAGCGGGTATACCAATAACGATATTTGGTACTTGATTCGACCGTAAAGTATGAGCCTTAGTTAACAACGGCTGGACAATCTAGGTGCAATCTAGCGTGGATTATTCGGCATGATATACGGTGCTAGATATATACCTTCGTACGTACGTAACTATCTACCTACCTACCTACCCACCTACCTACCTACCTACCTACCTAGCTACCTACCTACCTACCGTGAGGTACTACAAAGCTGTGTATCGCACCAATATTTGACTAAATCATGAACAATGTTTGTGTGTGATTGTATACACGTACTCGTGAGGCACGCGAGTGCGCGAACGTGCGCGCGAGCAAGCGCGCATGTGTGCGCGTAACTTACGTAGTTGAGCGTGCAGTTTCACGAAGAGAGAGCGTCTCTCTCTCTCTCTCTCTCTTTCTCGTTATATACCATGAGTGAGGAGTGGTGGAAGATCGAAAGGGAAAAGGAGAGAGAGCTTCATGTCGAGAAAAGAGAGAGAGAGAGAGAGAGAGAGAGACAGAGATAGGAGGTTGGCCGTATCGACTCGAGTGTTCTCTCTCTTTCTTTCTCTCCCTCTCTCTCTCTCTCTCTCTGTCTTTCTCTTTCTCGTGCGCGCGCGTGTACTGAGTGTCGTGTAATCGAGCTACGTGCAACAGTGTGCTGGACCGTACATACCAGTTTGTAATCTCCCTTTAGGTTGTGTGCACGTGCAGCCATAATGCGCCGGAGATATCGCGCGCCAGGTACTATCTCATTGCAGAGCCTTGACGTTCAATGTACGCGCCTAGACGTTGAATAGTAAACGTGTTAGAAATGGAGGAAGAGAAAGAAGAGTGAAAGGGAGAGAGGAGAAAGAGGGAGAAAGGCTGCTTTTTTTTCTAGTTGATGTTACAACAATAATAATAATGATGATGATAGCAATAATAATAATAATAATAATAATAATAATAATAATAATAATAATAATAATAATAATAATAATATCTAATAGTAATGATAATATTAATAATAATAATCATATCATCATAATTATAATCATAATAATCGATAATGCGTCTCTCGTGCTTAAGCCTCGTATCATTGACATGTCTATATTCCATATATTATCTCTATATCTACACGTTATTATTTTTTCTATCTCATTCTAACGATATCCAACATATCTTTGTAAAATCATTCAGGGCTTGAGAAATGTCTGATTTTAGTGGAAAAGGACAAGAAGAATCGAGTCAAAGAAAAGATATCTAGGATAATCTTCTCGTCTACGTGGACCTATCGGAAAGCCTTAATCTCTTCTTTCGCGAACGATATTTAATCTCCGACGGGGCGCAATTTCGTCGTCGGAATATCGAAAGACAAAGTCTGTGTCTCCCGGTGTTAAGTTTGCACTTGGGCGACGTGATCGCCGAATTTCTACCGAACGCGAAGCCGAAATCGTGGGATATCCGGTTTACTTAGGTGCGGCCGAGAAATTGAAATTTTCGTAAACGGATTAGGGAGCGGTCACATACGACAAACTCCTTGTTAATTAGAATGTAATCCGGGTGTTAATGTCACGCTTGGCACGTACTATCTATCTATCTAATAACATTCTTCGAATTCTTAACGATCGTTTTTATTTCGTTTTCTTTTCCATCTTTTGTATATTTCTATACGTACATCGATGATTCCATTATATTTAATTAATTAATTAATTAATTAATACGTACAATGGATAAGGATAGTTAATTTGAATATTGTAGATGTATCAAGGTATGTGTACTTCTGTACTCATACGCGTATATACAGATGAAGAAACAAAAGGATTATTCGGCTTGCGAGCAAAGTGGGTTTAGAAAAACTTCATAATCGATAAGAAAATTTTTCTTAAAGAGAGATAGAAAGAGAAAGAGAGAGAAAGAGAGAAAGAAACGAGAGAGACGAGAATCAAATTCAATCTTTACGAAGAAGTTCGCTCGGTCTCGTGAGACTTTTTAATATTTCACGCGGTGCTACTTCTCGCCATTTCATTCGGGCAACTACCGTCGGTCTTGACACTTGTACGTCATATATATACATATATACATGTATATATGTATATATGTATGTATATATATACATACATACATATATATATATATATATATATATATATATATATATATATATAAAACGTGTCCCTCTTTATCGTGTTCATAAGTTTGAACGGAACAGGGAAGACGAGGAATAAGGATAAGGAAGAAAAGGAAAAAAGAAAGAGAAAAAGGAATAGAAAAAAAGGAAATCACGGAAAAAGAAAAAGGTGAAATAAAATGAAAGGTACTACGAAAGAAAGTACGAACGATTACTTGTATTTTCTTCATTTCGTTAGATTCGAATGAAATTCCACGATATTAGATCGCGTTCATTCATGAAACCGAGCGCGTACTACGCGGCGCAATGGCGAGAAAGAAACTTCGAATGGCATTAGCGATCGACTCTTTCGTCGTTCAAGATGTTCTCGATTATCTTATCTAAAAGTAAAGAGAGATCCGCTAGTGTCTATATCGATTTCGCACGCTTATCACAAATATATTCGCGTGGAAGCATCAAGTACTTTACTCGAATCAGATTCACCATGGTACGTACATACATACATACATATATATATATATATATATATATATATATATATACACATTCAGGTATCTGTATATATAGATACATAGTGTGATCTACTTCGGTTAGTTGTTATCACCGAGATCGACATATGAGAGAAGAAAATGAAAATCCGATAGATTTCGATCTTATTACCTATTGCAATATCGTATTGGGCGTTTATTCGCGCATCGATCGGCGGTGTTTAGAAAAGGAAAGGAGAGAAAAAGAAAGGAAAAAAATGGAAAACGGAGGAAGAAAAAAGAGAGAAAGAAGTGAATTTGAAAGTTCGATCGTTTCGGCGTTCACAGTTGAAGGATCCGTTCGGTAAGGATTCTTGCTCGTTTCTCTCGTTTTCTTCGAGAACGACGGGGCAGGAGGCTACGAGAACGGGGCGGTGGAGAGGAGGGGCGGAGCGGGTGGGTGGGGGTGGTGGAGGAGGGAGAGAGAGATGGTGTAGGAGGACGAGAAGAGTATGGTGGTGCAGGAGAGAGAGAGAGAGAGAGAGAGAGAGTTAAAGAGAAGGAGGAGGAGAAGGAGGAAGAGGAGGAAGAGGAGGAGGAGGAAAGGAGGGAGAGTTCGTGATGCAGCTCGAACGACGAAGCGTTGCCATCGCTACGGCGAGGTATCAGCTTGCTTTCTGGTTGGTCGAGGCGAACGCGGCCTACAAGAATTCTGGTCCCGCGGGGCGCGGAGGACGCCAGCCTGTGGTATTGACGCGCCTCGGAGAGTGAGAGGAGGTACCGAGCACGCAGGCTCGTTCAACATGGCCGACACCTCGCGCACACCCACACATCGATAAGCTCGAGTTACCCGGCTCTCACTGATAACCACGTTCCCCGTGCTCGCCGACCTCGCCATATTTCTCTCTCTTTCTCTCTCTCTCTCTCTCTCTCTCTCCTTCCCTCTCCATTCTCCTCTTTTATTCTTATCTCTTTCTTCCTACGCTCGGTGCTCCGCTTTCTTTAAAGTCCCGCTTCGTCCATTTCTGTCGGTCTCTTCCAGTCTGCCTTTCCATCCACACCACCACATAGATATATTTCTCCTCTATTCTACTACCTCCATTGTCCATAATTCTTTTTTCTTTTTATCCTTTTTCCCTCTCTTTTTTTTCTGTCTTTCTTTCTTTCTTTCTTTCTTTCCTTCCTTCCTTCCTTCCTTCTTTCTTTTTATTCCCTTCTGCTTTTTCCATCGTTCGTTCGTATCCCTCCCTTTCCCCTCCTCTCGAATCGTTCGTTTTCGTATACGTAAGTCGATTCACGAATATCGCACGATGAAAAAACGCGTAGTACTATTGCGCGATAAGGCCGATCGATAAGTTTATTAAACGAAATTTTTATTAAAAACTAGATAAGTACCTTGATAGGTATGCATGGAAATAGGTTCTATTAGATAGAAACATTCTCTTTATATTTATCCTTCTATCGCTCTATATAGATCGAAGGCTTTCACGATAAATCGTATTGGGTCTCGTTGCGTTTTCCTGAACGCGCCATTTGCGAATCTCCATTAATGGCGTTTTAATGGAGCCGCGTTTCCAATTTCACGCACGACACCACTACTGCCGATCCGTTTCCCCGCTCCCATTTCCCGCGCTTTTTCACAGCCGAGGAGTTCGATTGTTATTCGGCCGGTGGTTAATTTCGACGGTACCATCGCTTTTCGGACGCACCCCTTCCTCCCCCTATGATACAAGCAACGGATTCGAATGAAAAACAGCTTTCGGATGGTCGTGGTTGGTCGTGGCAGTGTTGCCGATGGAAACTCGTCTGATATTTGCCGGAACATTCATTTGTAGGGGCCACCTTCATTTAGCTTTTTCGTGTAGAGAAAAGGCAAAGCTTTGAAATTGATTGGTAACGGGTTGTAAAAGGTTGAAAGGATGTGAGCTTTACAGTGCTTTTAATGTTTTCTCTCTCTCTCTCTTTCTCTCTCTTTTTTTTTTATTCTATCATTTTGGAAATATTCATCGTCGAAGATTAAAGGATTAAGCGTTAAATTATTTCGAACTAACGACGAATGAAAGAAATCTCGAAGAATAATATAAAAAAAAAAAGAGAAAAAAATCGATTTCTTCCTTCGTTTTTAGAGATTAATTTTAATCTACTTTTCGGTGTCTCGCGTACGATAAATATGGACTAAACGATCCCTTAATTCTTAGGGCGTAAAAATCAGGAGGGCGGAGTCGACTGGGGCCGAAATCAGGTGTGACGGATCAAAAGCGAGCGCACATGTTGCATTCTCGTAACAACCCCAACGTTTACGATGTCTCAACACCCTCTATCTACAAAGCTCGAAGCCCCGATTCGTGCGCGCACACCTAATTATACGCTATTATATAGATAATAGGATGAGGCCCGAACAGATCGCTAATTCGCGAGCTACAAAGTCGATGAAAAGTAATTCTTGGGTTTCGCGTGGGGCTCTTCGCTTTAATCCCTCCGATCGATCGGTGACCAGCGTACGAGCATCGTCGTAATGGCCGACCGATGCGATTCGTTATGGTATGGTCATCGGCATGGTCATCGGCCTGCAAATCCGTGTGATGCTTCGACTGGCACGTTGTGTTTCAATGAGAGGAAAAGAAAGAAAGAGCGAGAGAGAGAGAGAGAGAGAGAGAGAGAGAGAGACGATGCACGAGCACGCAGAACCTCGTCGGTCTCTAGTCCACTCTAGTCCACTCCAGAAAATTAATACGTCAGTCGTGAAACGTCCAGTCTGTCATCGAACGCGTTGCCAGAGGAAGGAACGTTCGTTGGATGCGTTGCAGAGTTTGTACGGTGCGTTTTGCTTTTGCTTTAGTCTGCTCTCTCTCTTTCTCTCTCTCTCTCTCTTCTTCCTCTTCCTCTTCCTCTTCCCCTTTCTCTCTCTCTTTCAACTCTCTATCTCTTTCTCTCTGTTTGCCCATCGGCGATGACGGGAGAGGATGAGAATATGGGGGTTGGTAGGAGGGATGGACAGCATATAATTAATCACCGCTCATCCATCATGCAGTCCTGACGCGCGCGGTCACTCCACGGATAATAGATTTGCCTCTCGTAATATTGCGACCGTGTCTGCTTCTCCGATAGCAACGAACATTTTTCCATTTTTTTTTCTTTCTTTCTTTCTTTCTTCCTTTTTTTTCTTTTCTTTTACCTACTGAAAATGAGTCCAATTTTATCGTCATTCAATATACTTACGTAGATAGGTAAATATATAGTACTATGTATCTATATGTCTATGTATGTACGTAGATATAAACGTATCTATAATTCGTAATTTCGCGCCTCTCTATCTCGCAATCGGAGGTAAGCGTGGTAATCGGTGTCATGGCGGCATGCGCGCATGCGCGCTATTTCCAAATCTGTTGGTTACCGTGCATCGTAATCTTCGTCGCGAATTTATTTTTCATTAACGAAGTGAATTTATACAGTGCGTGGTATGCCGAACGTTGACAGTTCATGTTTTATGGTGCCCATAAAACGTGAGAAGACACAGATTGTTTGGTAAGATCGTTTTGTCTTTTCTATCACGTAAAACGTACATCATAACCCTACTATCTACGAATGTAATTTTCAATCTTCGTAAACACGTAATACGATTTGGTGCATTCGAGAAATATATGTAGTACCTATTACTTATCGTATGACGATATCGATCTAGAATCTTGTCTCTTATCGAATATCGATGTGATGCAATAGATGATGAAAGGAATTTCACGCTCGATCGTGTTAAATGCAGGATCATCTTTTAATCTCTAATCGGTCTTCTTCCATCGTTCCATGAAATTAGGTTAGGTACGTGATATAGTATCTATTGCTATTTCTATCGATAGAATAATAATCATTCTATTCGATGATCGATGACGAATTTCGAATCTAATCTGATCTATTATATTCCAAGGAAGAAAATATTCTTAGATACTCTCATCGCAATAATTTCGTGAAATTCACTTTTAATTCCGTACTATTACATTTTCGTTCTTTCGTATTATTTTAACGCTAAGAATAATATATTTCAATTCATTTCCTCGCGTGAACTTTGAACCTCGTTAATCGATAATTAATGCAAAAATGGTGTCGATCTTCGTCGGATGGAACAATGCGATGCGTCTCGTCAAATTTGTGCAGCGGCGCATTATTTTCCGCGTAAAGCGACTCGATTTTACTTCATTCAATAATCTGTGTACGCGAAGCAAATACTGCTTATAGTTCAGTTGGTTTAAATAACCGCATGCTCAGAATATTCGATGATTATTTAGAGTGAGAAACATACATAGGTATACGGGACGCGATTTGCAAATGATCGAGGGTCGTTGCCGTTGGTGCGTCGATCGTTAAAAACATTTCGGATGTGTTTACATTTAATAACAATTATTTCCAGGCTGACGTTTCTGGCTTTTAATCCGGCTATCCTGTCGGCGGGATAATTATTCCTAATCAATGCGCGGAATCCATACGGTTGTGTGACTTCGAAATTTTCTCTTTTCACCGACACGGTGAAAAATTGTATTCGTTAATAATTCGATTTACAATTAAAATACGATCGTGCATAAATTTTCGGTCGATCGAACGAAGCAAATCAAAATGTAAAGAAGCTATCGTTGATTCTCTTTCGTTTCAGAGATATATTTTAACGTTGAATATTACTATTAACAAATTAATCGGAAAAACGTTTTAATTATAGAGAGAAAGAGAGAGAGAGAGAGAGAGAGAGAGACACAGATATTATTTTCATAAGTACTTTGTCTTTCCCTTTCACGAATTTCTCCGAGTGCGATGATTCGTACACGACAAACAAGAGGATTGTAAAAGAGCTCCGATTTATACGGTCGGCGGGGCGTTCGTTCATCTAAATACTCCTATATTCCTGCTAATTCTTCGAACAATCCTTTGGGATTACCCCTTGCACGCGTCTATCACTCTTCTTTTCCCTTTGCCAACCCTCCAGCTACTTTCGATCAACCCCTGAACATTGGTCGACCGGAAAACGAAGATCTCTCAGGCATGCTCTTAAATCGTCGAATGGACTCAATGAAAATTTTCGATAACAATACGGGAGGATATAGAGTACGTAATTTGCATATTCCTACATACTTGATATTCTTAAGAGAATATTAAAATACAAAAAGAAAAATAAAGAAAAATTATAAAAAAGAATATGTAAAAATCATTGTAACAAAATAGAAAACTCCTTTCACGAGAAAATCTAAATGGTTGGCAAATTGAAAAGATTCGAAAGAAACGATTGTAATTACATGGAAATATCTAAATGTTAAATTCACACAATTTCATGGGGTTGGCTAGCCGCAACGAGTATAGTTAGCGTTTCATAGGGTGTGTTTTATTCGCGGGTGTTGCACCAGCGGCATATCCGCGGGGGTCGCAAACCGAACCCTACAAACGATGTTAAACGGTGCGATCTTAAGCCGTATCCCCATTGAACACCCTCACCACCACCGGCAGCAGTTGGCACGAATCTTTTGGGTAGGGGCGTTTACGCGAGATTTACGTGATGCGACAAACAACTCCATTAATGTCGACAGATACGTCCAACCTTTCGTCAATCTCGCACCCATAACGTAGGTATATACAATACATACATACATACATACATATATATATGTATAGGCTTATTATGTATACCCTTATATATACTTAATAACATATAATATATAATATATATTATACATACTATGTATACGCTTATTATGTATGTATTTCAATACGATATTTCTTTGTTTTCAATTACCCAACATTTCCATATGTAATGTTTTTGTAAATGTTCTTGCATCATCAAATATTCCGAGAAATCTATCGTATTATTGATCGTCCTAGGTCAATGTTACTCTTTGTTTTGATTTCTTTCATACCGAGTTCCTTCCATTCACTTTGTTTTCGTAAATGTTTGACTCATCGAATATTCCAAGAAATCTGCTATTGATCGTCCTAAGCAATGCTACTCTCTGTTTTCATTTCTTTTGTACTTAGTTCCTTCCATTTCTTTTATATAACGAATCAGTCTTGGACGAGCCATCGCAGAGTGAGCAGTGATATAAACCTTAGTTTTAGTACGTTTTCTCTTTTATAATCTTGATTATATAGTTCAACGTGTAATTATATTGAATTTATTATAATTAAAACATTATCTTATCCAAGATTGTAATGTTAATTGGATCAGTCAATCGGAAACTCGTCGTCAAGTAGTGAATAGCATAAGGTATGTCTTACATATAGTTTGTTTTATCTAAATTTTGTTCTACGTCGTATCTATACATCGTATAAAGCTTAATTATATTTGTTTTATTTGGAATTAAGATATAGATCTTATACAAGATTAAATATATATATACACACATATACACACACATATATATATATCGTTAATAGGATAAAAATCTAATAGTTTCTTTAAAACTAATCTTTGTTGATTTTTCTTTCTTTCTTTTTTCTTTCCTTCTTTCCTTCTTTGTTTTTATATTATTTTTAATATTTTAGTTACTCTTCTCGGATGTAAGAAAACATCTTACGTTACACTACGAAGGGTGCGATCTTCTTCATCATCATCATCATCATCATTTGGAACGGAACATCTGGTTGTCCTTTGTGGATTCTCTTCGTTGGATATTCATGACTTTGTTTTTTACGTGAGTTTTACTTGAACATTGTATAAAACGATGATCAACCGAATGGATCGTGATGATATTATGTATGTGTTTACACGTCGTAAATTATAGCTATCCTCCTCGTTATTTGCTCTAACGCAGTCCATAACACACACACAAAGATACACATACGTATATACACATACGTATAAAGAGACAGACAGTGCATTCTTTAGAGTAGGCCGATACGTCCGTCGATTCTGGCTAGCTAGGATCGGAATAATAGAGCCGCCAATGGAACGGGCTTAACCGAACTAAATCCTCGTTCGGTCGTGTGAAATACAATAGCCGATAGACGAGGGGTTAAACTTATTCTGATTTCTGCCACGCGACCAATCCGTAACGTTGTTCTTTTTCTCTGTTCTCTCGTTTCACGAAAGAATACATCACGAGTTTGACCATTGGAAAGCTAATTCTCTCGTTGACGTGTCGGACAAGTAGCAAAAATACGAATAAAAATTATTAAGAACCATGACGACGTACCCATAGCTACTAAGTACTTACATATATAGCGTATAAATCATATTATTAATATTATTTAATAATATTTTTAGATTTACTAGTGAGCGTGTAATTTTTTTTTGCGCATCCCCGAAGCTAAGAATGAAAATTATTAAAATGTTTAACCTCGACGTATAGTTGTTAAGTTTCTACGTACATAGATATATTTATTTATTTATATATTAAATTAATATTGATTTGTATAAAAATGTTCATTTATTTATCTATTTTGTTCTTTGAACATTATTTAATAACATTTTTATATCAAATATTAATATATTATTTTTCTCCGTGTTTACATCATCTCAATTGTTATCGATCAGTCCATGTTGTTAAATCGATACTTTATCAGTGTTTATAATTAGATTTACTCTTTTAATTTTCATTTACCATTTATCGTAATATCGTTTATCTTGAAGAAATAAGAGGACGTTTCTCACGTAACTAACTAAAAGTTCTTGGAATATTTTCGAGCGTTTCACTACGAAGGAGAGAAAAGTATGCAAGCGTAATGGAAAATAATACGAGCTTTATTTCTGATACAAAGACATACGGGGATGTCGGGATCGTTAAGAAGATGGGCGCCAGGTAGAACACGCCGTTATCTTTACGCAAACAAAGTCTCGCTATCATCGTGTGAGTGTTTCACTGCGAGAAAAGAGAGAGAGAGAGAGAGAGAGAGAGAGAGAGAGAGAGGGAGAGGGAGAGAATGAGATGAAAAATACGAAAGAAAGAAAGAAAGAAAAGAAGAAATCACACGATCTATAAAAAGAATTTATTTTAATAGATATCTATGTATGTATCTACACACCTGTGTGTAAAAGAAACGCAATTGATAAATTCATTGAAGGATTTTACTCGAAGATATAGACGATAATAATTCCGATCGAATAGTTGTTAGACTATGTTGTATACTTTTATCGTTAAAGTAGACAGTATTTTCTCTTAACGGAAATCGTTATCTTAACGTTCGATAAGCGATACTACGAAAGAGTTAGACGATCGGTGAAAGTCGCGGTAATACAGAATGTTCCGTTCGTTTTTCGCCAATATGTAGAAGAGTCAATGGATAAGATCTTGTGGAAATTTCTTTGTGAAAGCCGCTAGAGCATATATATATATATATATATATATATATATATATATTTCTCTTTCTCTTTCTCTTTCTCTCAGGTAAATGGTAGAAACTTGGAGCAAGCCGCCCTTACGAGTTCGAATATATACCTACGTTAGGTAGGTTTGGTGTCTTAGCGAACGAAGAGAGAAGCGAAAATGGGCACGATCCCCCGATGTTTGACCCCCGTTGCTGGGCAAACAGCGGCACGTTCAGAATTTTTTGGAAAGGGCCCCGGCTTTATGTATTTATATGTGTTTACGCGCGTCTGTGTATGTATGTGTGAGAAAAAGAGAGAGAGAGAGAGAGAGAGAGAGAGAGAGAGAGAGGATGTGTTGGTGTATACGCTTCTTCTTGAGAGGGGTCCTACTTCTTCCTTACCTCTATAGCTACACTCTTTCCACGTCGTCTCTACTTCACGAGGAATCCAACGTTTAACACGAAACGAGAGTCCTCGTATGTACTCGAAGCGGCAACTTTCAAATTTTAAAAGAGGTACGAGTGGGGACATTGGCGGTCTTTTGAAAAAGATTAGACGATATTACTCGTGCTTATTTTTCAAAACGGTATTTTTATAGGCAATATTATTCATGAGTTATGATATTACCTTATCGACCATTAGTTCTTTTCCGTTTCTTTTTTATGTTTTCTTATTTAATTGGTTTTAAATTCGAACGATACATTCATATATCGTTCCTCGTGTAATTTCAATCGTAATAATATTCAACGAAATAGACAAATGGATGAATAGATAGAAGAGAGAGAGAGAGACAGAGAGACAGAGAGACAGAGAGAAAGGATAGTGTGCAATAGCATATCACTGCAACGTAGTACTGTGCAGTTTATACTTGCGACGAGTTAAGAGATTGCTATTGATTGCTTTGTTTGCGAAGAACATACAATCCTCTGATGCACCCAAGTCGACTCTCTCGAGTTCCGTAGAAGCGTGCACGGGACACAACGACGACGGCACGCAGCGTGCTAATATTGGCGCGGAAATTACGTAAAACAAAGGAAGCGCGCGACTGAGCCCCGGTGTGTGTTTCTCGACAAATCGTTCGATCGATCTTCTGTATACGGGGGAAAGAAGAAAAGCTTCTTAACCGAGTGGTTGCTTCAACGGATCTTCCGTCTTGCGTTTTCTTCGAGATCACGAACGTAGAAATATAGGATAAAATGAATCCACAGAAAAAATAGTTAGGGATAGTACAAATAAATAATATCGATATTACGATCCGCTAACTCTTCAATTATATTTATCAATTATATAAACCTATCGATTAACTATATTTATCAATTATCCTAAAGCCGATTTGTCTATTATATTCCTACGAACAAGATTTCCGACGATAATCTGACGCTTCGAATGGATTCACTTTTACAATTTTTTTATACAATTTGTTAGAAAAATTTGATAGATTTTCCAAAGTTATGAGTTAGTTGAGATTATTCTCTCTCTTTTTTTTTTTTTTTAATTCCAAGACCATTCAAAGTTTCGATCTGAATACAGAACGTCTCTACGATCTCTACGATGATCACAAGACAGTCTCCACACCTCTGAAAAAAAAGAAAAGAAATAAAAAAAAAAAAAATCTGTCCATTAACTCGAAGATTCAACAATCGCGATCGAAATATTTCGTCTTTGTATAAAACCTACGTTATTAAGATAGCATAGGTGTCGATTAAAATGGCGTCTCTACGATCGCGCCGGACTTCTCCCCGATCTATATAGCTCGTTTCATTAAATATATACGACACTAACAGGAACGTGGGAAGAGAGGAGTAAACTGAGAGAGGAGAGAGGGATAGTACTACGAAAGTCGTCGTAGTTTGGTCGAGGAAGTCGAGGATATAGGTATGGGGTGAACGTAGTTTGGGGGTTGTCGAAGAGAGAATGGAGAGAATGACGAGATGAGAGAACCATGGGAAGAAGGGACGAAGAGAGAGAGAGAGAGAGAGAGAGAGAGAAGGAGGTAGAAACGAGCCACCCACGGAGCCGACAAAGTCCGACAAAGGCTTCGCCACTTGTCCGATCTCTTGGATCTACGCAAATAGACGCCTCCGCGAGTGCCTCCGCAACCGTCCAGGCTTTAACATCTATCCTTTCTCTCTCTCTCTCTCTCTCTCTCTTTCTCTCTGTCTCTGTTTTTGTCTCTGTCTCTGTCTCTCTGTCTTCCTTCTTCTCTCTCTCTCTCTCTCTTTCTCTCTCTCTTTCTCTGTTTCATCTTTCTCTCTTGCTCCTTCTCTCTCTGTTTCCTACAGTAGCCGACGACTTTTCGTCGTCGTCGTTGTAGTCATCGTCGTCGTGGCCGAAAGTACGAGTTACAAAACCGCAGTCTAGTTGAAGCCATTTGTTTGTTTCGCTATGGGAATATCTAGTTTTTTTTTTATCTCTTTTCATCTTCCTCTCTCTCTCTCTCTCTTTATCTCCGTGTGTTTTTTCTTTGTAATTTATTTACTCGATATTTTTCAAAGAGCATAAGAATCAAAATTGAAAAAGTGAGAAAAAGATGATGGATATAAGCAGAAAGAGAGAGAGAGAGAGAGGAATAGAGAGTATTCTTTCGATTGGTACAAGAGAAAATGAGGCTCCTTTTCCCAGCGCATCGTTCCTCTTCTTAATTCCTTCAAACAAAACTGAGGCCTCTTTAAATATACCATGGAATCAACGGCATGCCAACATAGAGATCTCGCGAATCGAGTTACTCTACTCTCTCTTTCTCTCTCATTCTCTTTCTTTCTCTCTTTCTCCTTCTCTATCCATCTCTGTCTGTCGGTAGCCAAGTATCGCGTTAATAAAGTCTTGGCCAAACGCCATCCCATAGAATTTTCATCCCTAAGAATCTCTATTATTGCTCTTGAAGATCATCGAAAGTTTTAAGTTGGAAAGTTTTCGTTTAAAGTTTAGTTTTAGATTAGATACAAATCAAACGGGATGAATCGATTTGAAGAAATTTGTAGTTAGTTACAGCGACGTGAAAATCGACTATAGAAAACCGATCGTCCCTTCGCTTTTCTTCTTCGTCCTCTTCTTTTTCTTCTTTTTATTTTTTCCTTTTCTTTTTTACGATAATGTTATGTATACATGTATAAACCCTATAGATATCCTCGACGTTATCACCATCTATATTCTTATCTATATCTACACATATATGATGAGACTTCGATCAGAAAGGGGAGCTTCTTACGATTATATTTGTACTCTCAGTTGAGATTCTTTTTCTTTCTCCTTTTTCTTTTTCTATTTATTTGCGAAATATTCAAGGCTTTACCTCGGCCCGTTCCACTCATAAACAGAGAATTGAGTGTTTGCACTCGTCACGTTTCGGATTTGGACGACGGATGTAAAAATTCGAGAGACCGAGAGGAAAGGGAGGAAGAAAGAGATAGAGGTAGAGTTAGAGAAACAGAAAGAAAGAGAGAGAAAGAGAGATGTGTTCGCCACAGAAAAAGGAGGCGGGAAAAATGTGCGAGGAAAAAGAGGAGGACGAGAACGCGTGCTCGTCGTCGAAATTCCGAAGACATCGTCGTCGTTGACTTCGACGTTGGTAACCAGGTGAAATCACGTTTCCGGAAGGACGAGTAGACGCGTTCGACGATTTCCGAATGTCCCGGAAATTCTCGCCTCGCTTTTTGGATGCTTTCGTGGATATAGTACATACATGGTCTTCTCTCTTCGTTTTATATATATATATATATATATATATATATATATATATATATATATATATATCTATACATACACACACACACACACACATATGTATATATAAAATATGGTAGCTCAAATGGATCAATCGAAAAAATGTGATAATGGAAGTCATTTTCAACGAGAATTTAATTTCTTCGTGTTCTAATCAAACAGAATATTTTTCAATTCTACGGATCGTGTATTAGAATCGGGAGGAAAACATTTTTAATATTTTCTTAAGAAAAAATAAAAAAAAGAATAGGAATCATGGTTTTTATTTTTCTCGCGGTAAATAACACTCAACTGGAACTCTTGTTATTTTTATCGTTTTTATGACTGAAATCCAGGGTTTTGTAAAACACGATTTTCATGCGATATGAGGATTATTTTTGGCTGGATTATTTTTCTGAAGGAAAAAAAGCAATTGGATTTTTTATTTTTTTATTTTTTTTTCTTTCTTCTCAGTGAAAAGTTAATCATTAATTACGAAAACAATTGTTACAAACGTGAAAACGTTTAAGGAATGAATCGGATCATTATGCGTAAAGTTTTTTTTTTGAGAATGACTTTATTATCTCTTTTCGATATATTTTAGGATACCTTGTATAACTTCCTTACATTCGTGACAATCGGTCGAAGCGGTCGAAGGTAAGAGTATTGTCTCGTCGCGAAGAAAAATAACTAAAAGAAAAAGAATAATAATAATAAGAAGAAGTTACATAGTTATATGGACATTTTTACGATACAAAAGTCTTAGTCGAAGGCGATTCGCAAATAAACGTAAGACGTTATCGCAAAGTAATGTAGGTCAGGCGCAAACAAAAGGTGCTTTTATCGATTAATTATCGATGAAAACTATCCATGATATCTTACGACGGTGCTCCCGAGGAGTAGAACAATATCTGCGAGTCAGTCTTTTCTGTTTCTCTCCCTTTCTCTCTCTCCCTCTTTCTCTCTCTCTTTCTTATTTTCTCTTTCTTTCTTTGTTTCTCCGATGGCCGAGGTGTCATCAGTATTTTTATCTGAAAAGGGTCGAGGACCCATTATCGCTGTCTGTGCAAAAGCGTGTAAATAAACGAGTACGTATCGGAGAATTTTCAGTTCCTGAAGAGACGCGTCTGTCGTAAGGGAGTTAAGGTGTAACAGTGTATCGTACGTGTATCCGTATATCTATGTATCTACATATGTATGTGTGTATGTATGTATGTATGTAGGTAGGTATACGTATACGTATGTATAACTGTTAGATCGTTTTACTCGTATTCTCCCCTCATATAGGATAGGTAATATCTACGTGAGAAAATAATTGCTCTCTAAATAAGACTCGAGTAAATGGTAGCAAAACTTACCTACCTAATGTCATAACGATCATCTTCGAAGACGCATCGTACCTACATATCGCAGTTATGTACATATATACATACATACATACATACATACATACATACATACGTACGTACGTACATAGATACATTAAAATGCACCTTGTACGATTCCTGCTAATTAAGATCGTACCGATTGATGTTGTTTAGTACGGTCGATAAGTGCAACGAACGATATATAACGCGGTGGCGTTGCTAATTAACCGTGCAGTATGTACTGCTTAAAATTTGCGAGGGGAATCTGAATGAACGTGTCCCGAGTCGCGCTACGCGGTTAATACAAATGTATATTACCGAGTAAATAAATAAATATTTGGTCATGAGCGGAGCAGCTCAAATATGTTCAAGCAATGTCAGCAACATCTCTGCCGTTTCTATCTTTCCAGTTTCTCTTTCTCTCTTTCTCTCCCTATCTCTCACTCTCTTTCTCTCTCTCTCTCTCTCTTCTCTTTCTCTTTCTCTTTCCTCTTTTAACCTTACCTTCGAACTATCTTTTCTCTCCTTTGCTCTCGCACAAAACACCTGCTTAGGCAAACTCGTTCGTTTCATCTATCTCGCTTTCACGAAGATTCGATTTTTTCTCCTCAACCTCCCTCCCTCCCTCTCTCTCTCTCTCTCTCTCTCTCTCTCCTCTCTGCGTCTATTCGCTCGCTTTTTCATTTCCTCATTTCTCTCTCTCTCTCTCGTTCTCTTTCGGTGATGGTCTTTTCTCCGTCTTTCTTTTTCTCTCTCTTTTTCTTTTCTTCCTTCTTTTTTCGCCCTCCCTTTCGTTGTGGTAGCACATGTGGATATGTATACCTACCATTATGCCGCCGTAATAGACACGAGCTCACACAAACTCGTATCCAACGACGTACAGAGACGATGCTGGTATTCGTCTACAATATGTACAAAGTCTACCCCACGGTTGACTCTTGCTATTTGATTCTTGAATCATTCTGTATACGCGTGTGAGAGAGAAGCCGCGGTTAATCGCAGGTTAAATATTTTGGCCAATTGGAACGCGCTACTCCGTGGGCGCGGCCGATTCGCTTCCGAACGTAGCTTCCGGCTAACGAGCGAATGTCAAGATTTCGATTTCGAGGTTTTCGGTGTATGTACATATCTACCTACATATATAGCGATACCTATCTGATATAACGTTACTCGTGCATATACTCACCTATCTACCTATCTACCTACCTGCCTACTTGTCTATCTAGCCACCTATCCTACCTACCTTAGTCAAAAGTTTGACAAATACAAAATCGACTCGGACAGGCGATTTTCATTTGGCAAATTTTCATTTCCTTTTTTAGATTTCGAATGAATACCTAAGAGTATGAAATACGACATGAAACGAAAATTTATCAAACTCGAGTCGAAATCGAGGACTAATTAATAGGATGTAAACGCACTTGTGTAAACTCGCATATGTCGATGGTACTCCGCGCTTCGCTTGTAATCCTCACTATCCTCACGAGCCCGTCAATCGAGGCATGGCACGCGAAGCGAAGCTACGAATTCGAATTTGAATTGAAAGGCATCGGGAGAGAACGACTGTTTAAATAGTTACTTCGAACGAACGACTCGAATTCATTGCCGTTCACGAATAGGTACCTACCTTTACTCTCGCCGTGTTATTATTTGCCAAAGCTCATCTTCTTACATTTAAATAATCCTTCTACAGGTTTTCGTTCTCATTTCATTCATTTACGCAGATTCGATCTTATTCCGATTGTTGGAGTATAATAGATGTTAGAGGCCTCTCATGAGAAATAATTTTCCACGAGGGAAGATAAATTTTATAAGAGAGAGAGAGAGAACGAGAGAGAGAGAGAGAGAGAGAGAGAGAGACAGAGAAAAGAGAGAAAGAAAAAACTGAGACAGAAAGACTGTGTGTGTGCACGTGCGCGTGCGCGTTTGTTCGTACATATGAGAGACAGAGTGAGAGAGAGAGAGAGAGAGAGAGAGAGAGAGAAAGAGTGTGTGAGAGAGGGAGATAGAGATAGAGATAGAGAGAAAGAGAAAGAGAGAGGTAGATAGAGAGACGAGGTATGAGCTTCGTACAGACTCACGATATCTACCTATCTATCCTCCAGGTTCATATCCCACCCCATAAATACGTTGCCTGATAACGCAGACTTCGCTATGCCGGTGATAAGATATCCGACGAAAAACGCTCGGTGGAGATTGTAAAAGTGAGATCGTTCGACGCCGGTGAAACGAGAATAACGCGTAAGACGTGTCTTTTTAAAATATTATTTTCAACCGAGCTCATATAACTTTCTCAACGCCTATATTTTTCTTCTCTTTTATTTTTTGTATCTTCTCTTATTTTTTCTCTCTTTCTTCATTCCTTATTATCGATCTCTTTCTCTCTCTCTCTTTTTCTATGAAAGTCAAGGTATCATCTATCTATGTATCATGGTAACGCACAGTATAATGCTCTTTTCGTATATTTCTGCAATAATCGAGAAAACCAATGACGTAGCAGAGAGAGAGAGAGAGAGAGAGAGAAAGAGCGCGTGACATTAATTAAGATCCTCGTGATTAATAACTGGCTGACGCCCGTTTACTTCTCAAGTCTGTCCGACGTGTTAATTTACAAGTTCGTCACAAGTATTCCCCTTATATAAAACTTTAATCCATTACGTAGATACGTACTATAGATAGATATATGCAACTCGTAAAATACGTAAACAAGAAGAAGACATTAGAACGGATTCGACGGTTAGTTAAATTGTCACTTTAGACAGTTGTGTCTCTTTGACGAAACTGAGGAAACGTTTACGTTGTGACGATCGATCATTCAGAAATCAGAATTAAATCGGTGCGCAATTGATTCTCGTTAGAGATTGGAGAGACGAAAAAAAATAAGAGGGATGAGGGGTGGGTGGGCTGGGCTCGGGATTACTTGGAAAGCGATGAAAGTCGAGCGATAGAGTAAAAGCGTAAGTTAAGGTATCGCGAAATGTAAGGAAAAGATGGTGGGAGGAGAGGGAGGCGTCTTCGTTCGTTAATTTAAGAATTTGCTTCGTTAGTCAAATCACGTCCACCTCGTTGCCTCGACGGTAGTTGATACAACTAATTAAGGAATCCCTCGGCGAGAACGGCTTCTCGGAAATCGGTTTAGCAGCGAGGAGAGAAAATTTCTTTTCGTTCTTTTGAACGTCGTTTATTCCGGATATCAATGGCGATTAATTAGTCCACTATTATACTCATTTGATATTTTCAAGAAAAATTAGTGTCTCTCATTATCTACCTATTTTTCTTTTTTCTTTTTATTTTTTACCTACACAATTTTTCAATGGATTATTTACGATTTACGTAAACAGAAAAATGATTTTTTATGATTATCGAATGTTTTTGAAAACGTTCGATGTAATTACGTAAGACAAAAATATCAATATTTACATTGTAACCCGGGTGTATATAGTAGGTATATCGTTATCGAAGTTATGCATTATCAGGTGTCCAAAGACGATCGATAATCAAAAATTCGTCGACGATCGATCATTAAGAATCAATGTCTCGGTCTCGGTTAAAAATATATATAGAGATCGAAAATGTACGTAGAGATCGAAAACTACGTAGTTTCGGTGGGGATAATTTAATCTGTCGTTATTGCAAACAATAGTGAATCATTCGTCATAGATGCTCGCGATGTGTGTATGCGTATATATACTCGTACATATATAGAAATATACACATGTATACATACGTATGTATACGTACTTACCTACCTACGTACGACTGGTTCTCTTCTACGTGCTTGATAATAATACGGTGTAGAATTTTTCTGAGAAATAATACTTATCTGACGGCTAAGTACTTATATACCTTATCTTCTTATACGAACGAAATGAGTCAACACATAGAGTTCACCGAATTCTTCTCAATAGTCAAGAGAAAGAACGATTTAACAAAATTCTGAGAGAATTTTTCTTTTGTCTTGTTTGTTTTTCGAGAATAATTTTTTTCTTAATCGTAAATCTTGGAAATGATATATATATATATATATATATATATATATATATATATATATATATAATGTATATCTGCTTCTTATTATTTTTATAAAGTAATATATCATTTGATATAACGAATCGGAACGTTTTCTAATACACTTTAGCATCAGTTTGATCCGGGACAAATGGTTAATTTTGCAGTGCGTTCCGCGATTTGTGCCAGTTGGCCTTTGATTTGCTGGACGAGTCGGTTACCGATGATTGATTCTTTCCTTTCTCGTTCGAAAATATGATATATCTCAGTATGGAAGAACATTTTTCTTTTTTTAAATGTTTCATATCATAAAATAATATAAAAATATCTACAATAAAATATGTGCTGCGATTATAGTTTCATAGGGAAGTCGTTGGAGAAACAATTAATGAGACACTAGAGCCTAATTAATCGTTACAGCGAAGTTAGGAATTTGATTCGACAATTGTTTTCTAAAAATGAACGGTCGAAAATTAAACTTATCAATAATATGATCGTGGTAATAATTAGTATAAAGATAATTTTTTTTTTTCCTTTACTTTTTATCAACGTCTGATACGTTAACATCGAACTTATTATTAAATATTAGCGTAACTGATTTTTCGAAGAAAGTAATTGAAAGAAATAATCGGAATGTTTCATAATTTGTACTAATCAAAATATAATTTTTTCATTCCTTCGTTATAAATAATAGATACATATTCCTTCGAGGGAGGTTTTTGAAGCGAGGCCACAGAAATGGTTTGGAGAGGTGTAAAGGGCACGTAATTACACGGGCGCACGATCGATTCCTCGGATGGATAATGAATTTTTTACGACACACCCTTTGAACAGATCCTTTCGCGAACGATGAGGGCCGTATCCGACCGTTCAAAGGAGGAGGAGGTTGAGGAGGGGGAGGGAGGGAGTCGGCCCGAATTGAAACGACTTTGAACTTATATATTCGTTTCAAACTTTGTGAAGTTTGAAAGACTTGCGTCTTTAAGATTACCTAATGTCTTTTCTATTCCCATAAAAAAATTTATTTATATTCGTTTCAAGGATTAAAATGAAAATCTTTTTTCTTTTCCTTTCTTTTTTGTAGCAAAAGACTTTTCGGGAAATATAACGCCTCTTCACGAACGGTATTAAAAATTAATTAACTTTTCCGTTTTAACGTTTATCTTTCGTTTCGATCGTATATGTAACATGTAGAAAAAAAAAAGCAGTCTTTATATCGATTTTTTCACTTCTTGAAGTCGTAATAAGAGAATGAAAGAATAAAAGAAGGCTAATCTCTTTTTTTGTAATTAGTTTCAGATGAAATATAATCACCGACGCTAATAAAGAGTTAAAATAACGTTGAGAAGGAGCAAGGGACATAAAGAGAGATAGAGAATAACTCAGTCGCGTGTTCGAGACCAGGACGATGAACGAAAATAACCGGCCATTAAATTCTTTTATCGTGTTACGGGCTTCGCCCGTAAGAGCACGTAACTTAACGAAACTCCACCCTTTACCGCCCCCGTAAACTTTACTTTCTTTCAACTTCCTACCTTTTTTTTTTCCTTTTTTCTTTTTTTCTCCTTTTTTTTACATTGTCCCGTGCGAAAACGATGTTCTATGGCGATAATCGATAGCGCGCTGCGGTGTACTCGATAATCGAGGAGCGAGCACTCGAGAGCCGCACTACCGCTGTGATCGGTTTGTGTCGAGGAAATTCAGGGGTTCCCTTCTGCGCTATAAACGCACTGTTTGCTCAATCTATACCACCTACCTATCTACTACCCTCGCCCAGTCTTATTCACCCTTACACATCGCGTAGAATAGGACGATAGAGAGAGAGAGAGAGAGTATATATATGTCTATATATTATATATATATATAGATATGCGTACATACATATATATACATATATACTATACTAAATATATATATATATATATATATATATATATATATATATATATATTTTAGCTAGCCGAGCAGTCAACCTGCCAGTAAAGTTAACGTCGATTATCGATTGAACCTTATCGAGCTATCGGTACGTTCTCTAATGTGCGTTGAACGTTTCGTCCTTGGTATATCGTAGAAGGTAGAGGGAAACAAAAGTGTAGCCAATTTATAGATGGAAAATCGGTCCCAATTATTGAACGTGATATTTGGGACGCGAGAATCGAGCGAGAAAGAGATCGATCGATACGACTATGCGAGCCAACAGAGAGAGACAGATATATATATATATATATATATATATATATATATATATACATAGAGAGAGAGAGAGAGAGAGAGAGAGAGAGAGAGAGAAAGCGGATTTTAGTGGAGATTGCCCGCACTAGCTTTATGCGTGAGCTCGAGAGTAAAACATATGGTGAATTGATATGTAGGTACATATGTACTTACGTAGTAGGTACTATACATATACCTCTACCTATAATACATGTATGTACCTATATCGAATTAAGTTTCAATATATGAGCGCTTAGATGCCTGCTAGCCGTGTTATATCTACGTGTTACGACCTTACGTGATGCACGAAAGCTTGTCACGTAGATATCCCGGTAAGCGAGTCACGTTGGATTATTTAACCCCAAGAATAGCATATGTGATCCCTCATCCCTATCCCCCCTGCCCCTTCCCCTCCTCCCCCTTCCCCCTTCCACCATATTTTGTGTCTGGTCGTTGTCTCCCGTAACGACGACGTGTTATCGCAATTAACCCCCGTTGAAATCAAACCATCGATAGCGATCGCTTATAAAAAGCCGTTTTACGACCACCCCGTCACAACCCAAAATATGTTTCCATTTTTTTTTTGTTCTCTCCTTTTCTTTCTTTCTCCTCTTTTTATTTCCTTATTTATTTTCTTTTTTCTTTTCGTTGTTCTTTTCCCAGACTTTTGTTTCGGAGATTAAGTAGATACTTAAGTCGCTCTCTTTCTGAAGCGATCGAATTTTTTCATGTCTCTCGATCTCACGATAACACGATGTTATTAGATTCAAAGATCATGCTCTTTCTTTCTTGAAGATACGTATTTTGAGATCGGTTGATCTTCTGGCTTACTTAGTAAAGGGTCGAAAAATTTTGTTTCTTATTACAGTCACGATATCGATCGTTGACCTCCGTAAAGTTGTGAACCGAGCCAACAAAGAAGAAGAAGAAGAAGAAGAAGAAAAAGAAGAGAGACAGAGAGATGTAAGAGAGTACCTTGGTCGACTTTGTTCCGGGCAAACTATCCGTTCGAAAGAAAAAGATAGGTAGATAGATAGAGAAAGGGAGAGAGAAACAGGGAGAGGGAGAGAGAGAGAGAGAGAGAGAACAGTACCTATCTCGATCTTTCCAGAATCGTTTGAAGTCCGTAGTAGGCGAGATACTCTCTATCTCTTTCTTTCTACTTATCGTTTCTCGCGTCATCTATATTTGTTTTCTTCCTGCGCGTTTCTCGAGGAAGAGACGAAACGAGACAACAGGCTCCACGGCGAATCGAGTTAATGGCGTTGTAGATACACACGTACTACATCCACATATATCTACCTACATACATATATACATACATACATACCTAAGTACATACTTAACGTGTGCAATATATATCTTGACGTTAAAACGATAGAAGAGCCAGCATTATTGACGTTTAATAAAACTCGACATGTTGGAGAATATCAAGAGAAAAAGAAATAATATATATATATAGAATAAGAAATAGATTTTTCGCTCGATCGGATCGGGTCGGATCGGATCGGATCGGATCGGATCGATCGCCTTCGGCTTGTTTTAATTCGAAAATCGATTTGTGACCGTCCCGCCGATAAGAAGAATCGCGCGTGCATCGCGAGCTAAAAGTCTCGCTTTTGTAAACGGGCCACCCTCACAACGGTGATGCGGAAGGGCAGAAAATCCCGTAGCTCGGCCGAGCTGCACGCAAGTTTCAGTGCTTTCGAGTAGTTATGGAGGGCGCATGCCTGCATATTTCATGAGCAAACAGACTTGAATCCCTCCCCGGCCGTTTCCCTCACCCTTTTCACCCTCTCCTCCTCTTCCTCTTCCTCCTCCTCTTCCTCTTTCTCTTTCTCCTTTCCCCCGTTAGCCCACATCGCTGCTGGCATGCACTGCATCCGCACTTCCCTCTTCCTCTTCCTCTTCTTCTTCCTCTTCCTCTATCTCTATTTCCATCTCTCTCTCTCTCTCTCTCTCTCTCTTTAGAACCTACCTCACTCGTACCACCATCCTAAACACCCCTACTCTCCCCTCACACCCCATTCTTCACTCTCTTACTCTTTTCCTTCCGATTCTCCAAGCCGTGGCTCTGTTCAAGCGACGAGCTTTCGCGAGTCTAGGGGAAAAAGCTTCGAAAAGATTTCCTTCTTTGCTAAAGCCAACTCGTTCAGTTAATCGTCGAGAGACTCGACGTAGTTAAACTTCTGTTAAACGATTAATATTTTCCAACGAATAATAGTCTGTACTATATATATATATGTATGTATGTATGTATGTATAAGGTACGTATACAGGATGTTCCCAATACGTGTGTTCTTCGTATGCGATCGGAGTGAAGGTTAAAAAGGGAAAGTTTGTTGCATCGAACGAGATAATGGTCGATTGTTAAAAGCGAACGTTGGTAAACATTCATAAAGCGGTAAATAAATTCACAAATGTTTTCTTTCGTTTGATAATTGGAACATATAGAGATATATCTGTTGTATTAACGGTAGTACCTATATAGACTCACGCATACGCATATTACAAAATCTTTTTCGTTTGATTATTATCGTTAATAGATATATCTATTTGTTTCGCATTTCTTTTTTTTTTTACAATTTCCTTTTTCTTCGTTCTCTTTCATTCTTTCTTTTTTTCTCTTCTTTTCTTTTTGTATACTCTTTTTTTTTCCTAGTCTTTTCTACGGTAGTTATAAATATTCGAATGTCTTTGACGTTATCGATCATTTATCGATCCAGCCTTCGGCCGATAATGGACTAAACGTTGTCGCGTCAGTGGAAACATAGAGCAAATAATTGTCCTCCTCGCACTGTACTCTCGTGCGGAACGAAAGTTTTATCCTAGTCTGTGGAAAATTCCACGAGTTTGTCGACCTCTTGCCTGTAAACATCGATTCGAGTTTTTCTTCTTTACGGATCTCTTTTTATTGACGTTAGCGGTCGGTTTGTTAATAACGCGTATAAAGATGTTTCTTTAACTTTTTTTTTCAAATACATTTTTACGTTGTAAACAAACAAACAAACGAACGAACGAACGAACGAATGAACGAACGAACGAACGAACGAACGTAACAACGTTTTATGATATCAAAGATCTTTCACGGAAATCTTGAAAATTGTTTGTTGTAAAAATCGTCGATCAAAACTCATTTAAACTCATGCAACTACTTATTCTATCTTTATTGAAAGGATTAAGGGGTGAGTGTTTATAATGGGCAAGTAGTGGGGGTAGTAACAAGTACCAGACGATCATAATCTTGTTCATATTTTTCATTGGCTCTCTAATCACCGTTCTGAAGACAGGCCTTTCAGGTAAAGTCGATGCACGCAGCTCGATGCCGGGAATTTCTTGTTTGCTTATTTGCTACGTGTAAACAGGCGCGAGTTACAACTTTCGTTGCACAAACAATACGGACATTGTACCCGTCACGTTCCTTTCCGTTTTATTCCGCGGCAACGATTCGCGACACCTTTGCTAGCTACGGCGTTCTTACTTTCGTTCGGCAAACAAAAAACGATACGGCGATTATGTGAGTTTATTACTCACGTACTTGCTTGTGGTTATGTCTCCATAAAGAAAAAAAGAAAAAAGAAACAGAAGAGAAATAAGTGAGATAAAAATTTTGTCATCTTTTTAAATTCAACAATTTCATATGGATGCATCTTTCTCCTTCTCTCTCGAATATTTCGATTATTACCTATCTAAAATACTTGGATTCGATTAAACATGTTCATTACCTTCTCACAATTTGACAATAGAAAATACATTGAGTCAATCTCAAACTAGAGACTGTCACGGCAGACATTAACCTTGCGTAAAATCGATTAAACGAGAAAACGATTACACCGGCTCGTCATCCGTAACTGATCTGCTGAGTCAATGTCTCTCTCACTGTTTCACTGCGAGACCCGATAAGAAGGGATTTTCCTGAATTATAATGAGAGAGAGAGAGTGAGAGAGAGAGAGAGAGAGAAAGAGAGAGAACGGAACGAGGGAAGGGAGGACGAAGAGATAAAAGAAGGAAAAGTGAAAGAAAAAAAAAGAAAAAAAGAGGGGAGTGAGTGAAAGAGGAAGATAGATAGACAGACAGACAGAGACAGACAGACACGGAGAGAGAGAGAAAGAGAGAGAGAGAGAGAACGTGTCGTTGCGGTCACGAAAGAGTCGCAGCATCCCTTAAGCGAGAAGGGTATTAATTTCAATTAGATTATCGCGTGCTTAGAATCGAAATCACGGTGGCGCCTCTCGACCAATCAGAAACTTAACAATACCCTATATATATATATCGCTAGTTGGGTCTCTCTTTCTCTCTTTCACTCTCTACTCGATGCATCTCAAGCGGTAACAATACGAACAATACCTTCGTAGCGAACTCACGTGGCTGACGGCCGTTTAATATCGGTGCGATAAAGGAACGGCCGATGTTTTACAAACAGCTATATGCCACGTGTACCCCACCCCATGTCAAAACATTCCGAACTTCGCGTACGGTGGCCGCGTGCCCTTCGCCGCGTGTCTCTCTCTCTCTCTCTCTCTCACTTTCTTTCTTCCACCCTCTCGCTTCGAATCTACCCTTGCTTCCTTCCTTCTTCCCACAATTGCATTGCCGAAAGATGCAACGAGACATACCGGACGCGTGCAAACAGAAAAAAATATTGTATGGAAAATGGAGGAAATTTTTCTTTTTTTAGATGATTAAAAACATCCGTGTTTTTGTGGAACTTATATCTCTTTTTCTTTCTTTCTTTTTTCTTTTTTTTTTTTTTTACTTTTTATAGTGATACGATTAATCTTTTAATATGCAGAAAAGATAAATACGACTTGCACATAATGTAGGTACATTTCGTATCTTCGTTCTTTCTACTTTTGATCTCATATTTATTATGTTTCTTTATTTTTAAACAGCCATGATATATCTACGTGTACGTTTACACAGGATAATAAAAAGAAAAATAACTTGGAATATAAGTCGGATAAATCGGATATAAATATTTGTATTAATTCAATATTCGAATTTAACTTGTATGAACTACGTATATACCTATGTCATTTTTATGTTAAACGAATCTTTCTCTTCTCTCTCTCTCTTTCTGATGTTCTTAAGAATTCGTTTCAATCGTTGCACGGGTGCAACGCGTGTGGGAAATCATTACGACGAGATTCATGTGGAATTGAACGAGAAGGGTAAGAAGAGGGTGAGAAGAGGAATAGAGATCGACAGCCTCAGGGAATTGGTACTACCTACGTAATATATATACACATACATACATACATACGTGTATACGTACATACATATATACATATATACATACATACATACATATATATATATATATATCGGGTGCCCTCCAAGTATCATCGAAAGCTAGTTTACATCGGCTAGTACAGTTTCGCGATTAATTTCTCCGTTCTCAGAGAGGATTGCTTTTTAAGTAGACACTTCTATAGTTGTGGGAAAGCAGATCGTAGGAGAAAAATGGTGGGATAGGGACGTTAGAGAGGGGAGAGATACGTAGGGAAGGGCAAAAGTAGAGGAGAAGGATAGTTGATAAGGGGGATAAGAAAGTTTCGATCGAGAAACGAACGTAAGAACATCGCTCCAGCTCCATTCTGTTTTCGACAAATAGATTTTTATATCTTCGACGAATGTCGACTCGTCTAATTACGTCGCCCGTTATAATTACCATAATTAACAAGTCTGGGTTTGGTCGGTCGATGGATTTTAGTTTTATCAATATATCTACGCGATTTACGTATGTATGTATGTATGTATGTATGTATGTATGTATGTATGTATGTATGTATGTACGTCGACGCTCGTTATTATGTCGAAAAAATAAAAGAATTTTTTTCTTCTTTTTTTTTCTTCTTTTTTTCTTTTCTTTTTTTTTCTTCTTCTGTTTCTTCTTTCTTTTTTTCCCGGCAAAATAATCGTTCGGTAAAATATTTCCTACGTTGATGTTCTCTTTATTATGACAGCTTATTATTACGTTTCAAAAATGTATTTATATTGAATGTCTCATGTTATTACATTACAAATCGTTGTCATAGGATTTTGATATTAATGAGA